>NC_092869.1:12550245-12675052 GCF_032062135.1 Pyxicephalus adspersus
TAGGGCATATTTTGGCATTTCAAAAAATATAAGACAGTGCCTTATAATCGGGGAAACAGGGTAGTGATGTGTATCAGTGGCATCATTAGTGATAGGGTGGTCAGCAGAAGAGGCCCAGAAAAGGTAATTTTCATAGAGAATATGTCTTCTCTGAGGCTTTTAGCTGTAATGGTGAGAAGTGGGTCCCTCTTTCCCATTCCAATTAGACTTTGTCTCCGTCTACGGCAGAATTTCTTGGCCTGTTTAATCCCGAGGAATCCTTAAAATAAGTTTCAGCTCTAAAAGAATCCCTGTTTAAATCACCTAATTGAAGCTCAATGGGGAAAAGCCTCTATATTGTGGCCAATGAAAAAATGACGTTTATAGTTTACTGCCTTTAAAGACAAAAAAAAGTCATGCAGCTTGGCTTTACCAGGTGGTGCCTCCAGGACTGCTGGAGGAAATCTGGTTGGGAATGGCTGATTAAAGACAGTTAAGACATGTATAGAAGTCTGCTATAGGCCCCCAGTGCTAAGGATGAAATAGAAAATCAACAACTAGCACAAATAGAAAAAGCAGCAAAAACTGGAAATGTTTTAATCATGGGAGATTTCAACTTCCCTGACATTGACATGAGTAATTGCACTACAGGAACAACACAATTTTTTGGTACAGTTTATAGTACCCCTAACTAGAAATGATACTCTACTGGACCTAGTTCTTTCTAACAATGCAGAGCTTATAACAAATGTGCATATAAAAGACAATTTGGGTAGCAGTGACCATATTATGATTTCATTTAAAGTAAGTTGTAAACGGGAAGCAAAAACAGGAAGGATAAAAACATTTCATTTTAAGATAGCAAGTCTTCTATTATTAGGGCAGCTCTCAGTGACTTGGACTGGGAGACAATATTGTCCTCAAAGAACACAGAACAGAAATGGGAATGTTTCAAGTCTGTTCTACACAAACACACTGAAAAATATATTCTAATAGGTAATAAAAATAAAAAGGCTAAAATTAAAACCTAAGTGGCTCACAGCTGATGTTAAAAATGCCATAAATAACATAAAAAGGGCATTCCAAAATATAAAAGGAAAGATCACCTCCATCCTTTATAAACGTAACAAATGTAACAAAATATGTAAAAAGGAGATAAAATGTGCAAAACTTCAAAATGAAAGACAGATTGCAAAGGAAAGTAAGGCAAACCCCGAAAAAATGTTTTAAATATATTAATAGCAAAAAACAACAGATCCGAGCATGTAGGCCACTTAAAGGATGTCTCTGGGTTGGTAACTGGGGATAAAGAAAAAGCAGATTTACTAAACACTTTTTTCAGCTCTGTATACACAAAGGAAAATGACAGAGCTCAAATCAAAGTTCATAATAGCAATGTCACTGCCTTAAATGAGTCACAATGGCTCAAAACTGATATGATTGATAAACAGTTGGGCAAAATTAAGGTTGACAAAGCGCCAGGACCTGATGGATTACATTCATCTGCCCTCAAAGAGCTGAGCTCGGTTATTTCAAAGTTACTTCTAATTTTTAGAGACTCTTTAGTCACTGGCATGGTACCAATGGATTTTACCAATGGGAGGCCAATGTGGTTCCTATCTTCAAGAAGGGAGCAAAGTCATTACCAATTAAGTACAGACCAGTTAGTTTAACGTCCATAGTTGGAAAGGTACTAGAGAGTTTAATAAAGAACCACATAAAGGGCTAATAACATGCATGCTTCATACTGCCTAGGGGTAATACATTTCGGGGAGTCAGGAATGGAAAATGATCTGCGGGTTCTGGTAGATCATAGACCTAATAACAGCATGCAATGCCAAGCTGCAATATCTAAAGCTAGCAAAGTACTTTTTGTATTAAAAGAGGAATAGACATCAGAGATGGAGAGATGGAGGAATAGACTGCAGGGATAATCCTGCCCCTGTACAAAGCATTGGTCAGACCACATCTGGAATAGGATGGATATTGTGGAATTGGAAAGAATGCAGAGAAGGGCAACTAAACTAATAAAAGGAATGGAGGAGCTCAGCTATGAGGAGAGATTAGCTGAACTGAATCTATTCTCCCTTGAGAAGAGACGTTTAAGGGGGGATATGATCACCCTGTATAAATATATAAATGGTCCATATAGAGAACTCTCTTCCCAATTATTCACTTTGAGATCATTACAAATAACAAGAGGGCACTCTTTGCGTCTGGAGGAAAAGAAGTTTAAGCTCCGGATAAGGAAGGGATTCTTCACTGTAAGGTCTGTAAAAATGTGGAATATGCTCCCTCAGGAAATACTTTCAGCAACTACTATGAATAAAAAAAAAATTGGATTCTTTTCTAGAAGCACAGAATATAACTGGGTGTTAAGGCTTTAAAGTAAAGATAGCAGTGACCGTTGATCCATTGAACTTCCAATTGCCCTGTTAAAGCAAATTGTACCGTTTTTTTTTGCCTTCCTCTGGACCAAACTATGTCCATGGGGTTTTATATCTGGGATATGATTATTTCCCTAGTGGTTGAACTTGATGAACTTGATGTCTTTTTTCAACCTTATCTACTATGTAACTATACTATATGTAACTATGTGAGAAAGGTAGGGGAGAATTTGTACTAGGGTGATTTTAGGTTAGTGTGAAAATCTGGGCACAGTGAAGGGGTCGGGGGGTTGTATTCAAAGGGGAAAGGCTTGCAGAAGTAATTTGTGCTGGGAAAAGGTGGTGGTGGTGGTGGGGGGTGGGGGGGGGCACACTGTATTCTCTACGCCAATCCCTGTGCTCTGTGCATTTTACATTGATGAACTGTGTTACATACCCCTGACCTCTGCACTTTGTGCATTTCATACCCTTGACGCCTCAACTCATAGCATGAGTCATAGTGCAATACGTAGCCCTGACTGATGAGATATTGCCAAGAACAAGAACATTTTTGCATCTGGGATGTAAAGATAACAGAAGGCATTGACTTTAAGTTTAAAGTAAGTATGCATCTTTAGCAGGATTGAGTGAACTCATTTTGATCTGACAGTTATAGGAATGATGAATACAATTATTCTTCAGTTTTTATTATGTCTTTTTACAAATTTGAATATTGTGGTATGCACAATGTATTTTGTCCATATGATCCTGTGAAAAATAAACTATGGTGTTTCTCTTAATTTTTTTATTTACTGCAAAATATGCGGTATGTATGATGGCTAATGAACTGATACAATTGCATTTCCTATAAAGGGAACCTTTTTTTTCAATACGTGAATTTATTACACTTCATCATTCAGACATGATGGGTTGTAAGTGGTTTAATGAAATATTACGTCCATATCAGTGTGTCATTTATGTCTTTGAATCGCTTTGTATAAAGTAAGTATTTATCCAAAACAGGTATCAAGCCCACCATCTTTCAGGAACACATACATGCAGTGAATATAAAGGTTTTTGCCAGGATGTAGGCAATAAATCTACTCACAGTGAAAATGAAAAGAGAAATGTTGACCAACAGCATGGTTGCACAGCTTCTGGATAGGAGACATCAGATTTTCTTACTTTTCTTGGGTCCTATGTTATGCTATAGATATATGAAGGGGTGGTTTGTTCACTAAAGGAGTGCTTTACAGGTTCTTATGTATGCCAAGCCTGAAATTAATAACAGAAAAGGGAGAGAGAAAAAGGAAGGCTTTTGATGGCAATAAGGTTTTGAGTGTTATCTTGTTTATTTATGTGTTTATATAGAATAAAAAGAAATATAACAAAAAAGTTCTTGTCTTATCTCATATTGTACTAGATCAATGCTCTAGACATATAATTCCTATCATTACCATTTAACAAATGTTCTTTACACATATATAACATGATCATAGAAATTTAAGGATTTTTTAAGGATTAAGTTAAAAGTATAGTAAAGTAAAGAAATGTCTGTAACAATCCACCCTGAACTTTTAACTTAATGTCATCTTATCCTTTTTTTTAATTACAACAAACTACCCTTCAAGATCGTTTATTCACGTACAGCATTATCAAACTCTTCTTTATTTTCTTTTTACATTATTATACACTATGTACCCAGTAAGTGCTACAACCTATCCAACACCTTTGAAGAACCCATCGGTTCTTAAACCCGGATTGGACACATGCTTAAACTCTCAATCTTTGAGAGGTAAGGCCTTCAACATTCCATTTATCTCTTTTTACAATAATTGTCCTTTCTGTTCTTTTATACTTATATATATGTTTTTAATGATCTGCAATAACTCATTGGTCTCATAACTTAAGCTACGTACACACTTCCAATTTTTATCGTTGGTAAACGAACGACGAACGATCCTGCACGATATCTGTGAACGATCGTATGGCACCGATCCTGTACATACAGATAACGACACGATCATTCAAAGATATTGTACACACGATAGATGCGATCGTTTGAACGATACAGGAAGTGACGTGCACCACAGGAAGTGAGCGAACGTTCGTTCAACGCGCATGCTCAGACCATGGCCGATCACTGAACGACCGTACACACGATAGATGGTCAACGATCGTCGTCCAATCCGATCCGCCGGTCCGGTCGTTCATTTCCAACGACTATCCTCGTTCGTCGGCCTCGTTGGTTACTTTTTTTACGAACGATTTTTGGCCAATCGGTCGTTCGTCGTTCGTTCGTCGTTCATTTCCAACGATAAAAATTGGAAGTGTGTACGCAGCGTTAGATTGGAGGCATATTTAAACTGCCAATAACTGAGGGCTAAGTTATCCAATCACGTTCATATTTAGTATCAAACTGCATGTTCTGGAACATCTCCTTTTGGCATCTCAGGATACAATGTTGATAGTTAATTTTATCTATCTCGTGTGACAGGCTACAAAGGGCACATATATTCAAACCAAAAATTCCCCTCTGTTCTTTTTTACCTCATTCCTCTTATCTGAGGCATACATGAATTGGAAGTGCAATCGTATCAATAAGCTGACCTTGCCAACAATCCAATGTAAGTTGACCTTTTAGGATAATAATTTTCCCTATCTTAATCTATTTATGATATTTTATTTGACTTATTAACCAATTCATATATTAATCACCCCATATTCCTTTCAGATCTTGTACTAAAAAGAGTGTCAGTCTACACTGGCAACTCTACATGTTTTTTGTATACAATCCTTACACATACCAATGGGTTTGTACTGTAATCACAGTAAGTACTTTTAGAAACCATTCTACTTATGACTCATATTTCTCATAAACCTTTTTAATAATTCTAAAAACTAGTTTATATATGGTTTGTGACCTTTGCTATTGACTAACTAGTGTAATAATATTTTGTTTAGGAAACCATATGTCAACTTCATAACTCCTTTTATTGATCTCTGATGATTGACTTTTGTCATATTATAGATTATTATCTGACTAGACACATTGTCTAATGGCTTTTAAATACAGGGACCCATGTGTTAGTTAATGCCTGTTCACAAAAACATTATGTAAGTTTGTACTATATTTCCCTTTCTATTCAGTTTAATCCTACTCAAGTCTCTCTATCCCCTGAGGAAGCCACTTGTTTTGGGTGAAACAGATCGGGAAAGTTGAGACAATAGAATTCTTTAAAAATATCACTATCAATCTTTATCTCATCCTTCGTTTTTTTGCTCATGTCATATATGTGTAAAGAACATTTGTTATATTTTATTGATAGGAATTATATGTCTAGAGCATTTATCTAGTACAGCATGAAATAAGACAAAAAGTTTTTGTTATTTTTCTTTATTCTATATAAACACATAAATAAAAATAACACTCAAAAATGTATTGCCATCAAAAGCCTGCCTTTTTCTCTCGTTTTATGCTATGGATATAGTTACACTACTAATTTTGCCAAGGCTAACCCTTCTCAACCAGGGTTACATGAAAACGTAGGCATCTTCTAGCTGCTAGAGGTTCCTTGAGCTGTGGATAGTTAACTTCCTATTCCAGTTCCTTTATAGTTCTTAAAACAATGCCACATTGAGCACCTTAGAGCATGATGCCGGTGATAATTGTCTTCAAAAGGATATTTTACACCACAGCATGGGGATCATTCTTTCAGTTCACATCCAATATCATGAGCATTTATCACATTAAAACCCCCAAAAAATGGTTTTAGCAGAGATTCCCTGAGACTAAATAATTTTAGGGTTCCTTTAGGGTAAAAAGGTTGAAAAAGCCTGGTCTAGACATACACGTTAACTCTTAATGTCCTTCATGCTCATAAGAAAAATGCCTCCAATTTGTGTTTCCAAAACTCTCTCTCCTTAATTCCAACCTGTGTTCATACATACATCAGAGAGGTTGTATTATTTTCCCCATATAGTACAATCCACATGTTTCTAAATTAGAAATATTATATTATCTGTCTCACGGTCCACACAACACCCCATGTTTACTGTTCTACCAACTTTTACTATTTATTATTTCCAATATTTCCATGACATATTTTTGGTTTTCACTACCCAGCACATATCTCTTTTGCCTTCCTCTGGATCAACTATATCTATAGGGTTTTTCTGAGAGATATGTTAATTTCCCTAGTGGTTGAACTTGATGGATTTATGTCTTTTTTCAACCTAACCTTCTATGTAACTATGAATCAGTTGCTTTGCATGAATGAGTCTGTTATTGGCACAAAGGTCTCCTTTCCTCCTTTTAAAAAAATATAAGTGGAAAAACGATGAAGATACTGGAGCCTATCACTTTATGACTGACAATAATTAGTAGGGAAAGATATTTGTGGAATAATATATGCATGTAATAGTTATAGATGGTGCACAGCAAAGTAACAATGACTACACATAGGAGTAGTTGTAGACAAAGTGGAGCCCATAGGAAAATATAAAGTGGGTGCACCAAATGTACAGCATTCCTGCTCTCTGCTCCAGCGCCATTTTGTCAGTTCGGGCCTTGAAGTAGATGGGGAACTGGGGCAATTACCCAGCTAGAAATTACCCTGACCGCACACAGACAGGAATGTGTAATAATAACATTGCAGAGTATGGAAAAATGACCGCACACATTGCACCAAACCTTCGAACTTTCTGAGGTGAGAATTAGAGGCATCTTTTACCATGAGAGGACACAACCCTGACTGGCCTCATTTAGGAACAACATGTGGTAAAATACACCTAAACTGTGTGCATATGTTTTATAGTAGTGAATTCAATGATATAATATTATAACATTAGGCAGAATTGAAGGTTTAGCGTTCTATAACTCTTTTAGTGGGTACACTTTGTTATTTGTACAGCTCTGTAGGTTCTGTGTGAGGGACACATGAAGGAGGGATGGGGAGATTTGGACAGATGTGAGCTGCCTCTGCTCTGTATGAGGCTCTCTGACTGACTGGCTGGCTGGCTGATTCGCTCACACAGATCCTGGCCTCGGTTCGGTCACGTGACTGTGACGCCTTCTCCGGCCTCTGCTGAAAGTCTCGGCGTACGGAGATGCTGGGTGAACTACTCCTCTGTTGCTGACGGGGATTCCAGAGACTGGCCGGTGTGTGACCCCCGGGGTCCGTATCGTTCCTTCTAGGACGCCCGGTGCTGTCTATGCTGCCATGCTGGCGGGGAAGATGACGAGCAGCTGTTGAGAAGAATGCAGGCTCTGGGGGACTTTATACAGCAGGGCTCTGCCGGTATGCCAGGGGGAGAACGGAGAGCCGAGCATTAACCCCCTCAGTGCCATGTTCCCCCACCCCCTTTATCAGCTCCCTAAACAATTTCAGATGGGTTCCGGGGGCCCCTATAGCAGTGGTTCCCCCACCTTGAGACGGATCCCATCTCATCCAGTGTCCCGGCCCAGGACACACAGCACAGTCCTGCCCTCCATGCTGATGTTTGGGGTGATTGTGGCATCTTGTGGGTTACTGCTGATGATTGAGAGGGGGATCCTGGCCGATGTGAAGACCCCTTTCCCCCGGGGGGACCTTGCATGGAGATCACATAGCCGAAGCGAGGTACAAAGTGGGGAGCATATGGACTATGAGATCCTGCGGGACATTCAGAACCGGACGCTGAGCGCTGTGTGCGGCCAGAAGAACATGCCCCACAGTCCCTGGGATCTGACCAGTGGCCAGCGCCGGACATTGCTCAAACACATCATCGTCAATGACAAGTACAAGTTCCTTTATTGCTACGTGCCCAAGGTGGCCTGCTCCAACTGGAAGAGGGTCCTCAAGGTGTTAGATGGCCACCTGGAGAATGTGGATGTCAAGCTAAAGATGGACCACAAAAGTGATCTCATCTTCCTGTCTGACCTGTCAGTAGAGCAGATCAAATATCGCCTAAAGTATTACTACAAGTTTCTCTTTGTCCGGGACCCCATGGAGAGGCTGTTGTCTGCCTACCGGAATAAATTTGGGGAAATCAAAGAATACCAGCAGAGGTATGGCATGGAGATCGTGAGGAGGTACCGGGACGAACCTGGCATGTCCCAGGGGGACGACGTCACTTTCTCTGAATTCCTCCGCTATCTTCTGGATGAGGATGTGGAGAAGATGAATGAACATTGGATGCCCATCTATAACCTGTGCCAGCCCTGTGCTGTTACCTATGACTTTATAGGATCCTATGAGAGGCTGAGGGAGGATGCCAACACTGTGCTAGAGACTATCGATGCCCCACCATATATACAATTCCCTCAGAGACAAGCCTGGTACAAGCCAGTTACTAAAGAGACTTTGCATTATTTCCTATGCAATACCCCAAGGGGTCTAATCCGAGAGCTCTTACCCAAGTACATCCTAGATTTCTCCTTATTCGCTTATTCCCTACCTAATATTACCAGTGAATACTGTAGAAACTAAGATGTTTGAAATAGGGCTTAAAGTCCAACTGAACCAAAAATTAAGGCAAATTCTTAATGCAATCATGTTGATTAGTGTAATTTATAATTATTATCTCTGGAACTCAACTTTATAAATTGAGAAACAATCTTTTGTCGTTGTGTTAAACTGTAACTGTGTATAATCTATCCACATACCAAGGACCACTCAGACCTTCAAGGGTTAGTATACATAGGCAAATGTTTCATTCTAATTTAACAAAGTAGTCTGACCTCAAAGAAATTCAACTATGTTGTGGATAGATTGGATGTGTTAGTATATATTGACATCCGATTTGAATTGAAATAATCTTTATTCCAATAATAAGCAGACAATCAGTCCAATTTCCTTTTAGCAGACTGAGGTCCTACAGTTTCTTACCACCTATATCCTGTAACCACAAGTACTATCTTATGTAGACTTATAGTTGCCACTGTAATACAGGGATGTTGTCTGCATCTCCTATTCTACCTACTTTAGGGGTCATATGGTTACATCTAATTGATCCTCCAACTGGCTAAATTCAGAGCTAGGAAGAAATGCAGTGTATTATTAGAACCACTGGCCCATAAAGAAAGTATGCTTTTATAAAATGTTTGTATTCACTTATCAACCTGATTGCTGTTAGAATTTCCTGTTTACAATTTTGGGTTTACTTTAGGTTTTAAAGCTCAATTAAACTCTCAAATGGAATTAGCTAAATACATTTTAAGGCATTTTAAATGGTATTTATAAAGCAGCTATAGTCGAAGTAAAACATGTTTCCTGCCTGCAGCTACAGAGAAGGAGTTTAGTTCACTGGGGAAGCAGTAATCTCTCTGCAGTGTTCTGACACATCTTTTTCTGAGTCAAAACCAGAGCTTTTCAATCAGCAGGGACCATGGATTTTGCTGAGTGCAGAGCAATAGGTCTGACTCAGCAAGTCAGACTTCCGCAGAATTACCTACAGAGAGTAAGGTCCTCTGCAGTATGCTGGCAGGGACTAAACATTTCTACACAAACTGTAACTGCTTTAAGAAAAATGAGCACATGCTTATTATCTTGAAATAAGATCAAAAACAGACCAAAAACTGAACTTACAGCAATTTTAGTAAGCACACTGCAACGAAGATGCATTGGGGTTCTATGCATAATAATTGGTGCTGCAGTGAATGCAATGTGTGTTGCAGTAACACACTCATTAACCCAGTGATATAGTATGAATATACCCTAAAAGTGGAGAAAAAAAACAAATTTAAATTGTCAACTAACAGGCGAATTTTATCTCTTGAAGAGATTTCCTTCCACTTTACAGGACAGGAAGTAAAATCTATCAAATGAGGCACGGACAAATTGGGGAAAAGAAAATATTCCCTGCTTAATCCAAAAGAATTGTTTTGGCTTTAAATATATTTCTTATATAGTGTTACAGATTTATATGTTTTTCTCTATTCAGGATCTTTCTGGAAGCCATCATTATTTTTATCAATTTTCTATTTTTTAAAATGTAATATTGTGTTCTGTTGCTTTAGTTACTGTATACCAAGTATACACATATATAAAGTTATGTCTAGTATTTTATCCCCTTGAAAGAGCCTGACCCGAGTGCAGATCTCAGACGTCCACACAAATCTATGCAAACAGAAGCAACTTTCTACCTTGTATACATGTCTGTAAAAATCACACTGTTCTGTTACCAGCATTCGCTGAATATCCTCTTTGTATTTGGCAACCCTTTGCACTGTAAAGGTAACCAAAGGTTTTGTAGAAGCAATTCAACCTATTTTGTGTAAAAGGTATGTCATTTCTTATATTTTTTCAGATAAACAGCTGTTATATGCATTGTACTTCAAGTCTTGGTAATTATTTCAGACGAGTCTGTGCTTGTTATGCTGGAAGTTACGTTCAGAGGTATTTTTAACTCATTCTGTGTCAGACACGTGACAAAAAAAATATTCTCTAGAATTTATTTACAAAACTTTTTTTTTTATAAACGAATTCATCTTTAAGTCTGTTGAAGTGGTCATTGCCCACTTGGATTTATCTATTTATCTGTTTTGGAAGTAGAACCTCTCTACCTCACTTTAGTAAAGTCTGCTGGACCTGAAAGCAAAGTAACTAACAGGACAGTGTGGTGGCTGATTGATTCATACATATACTGTATCTAAACAAATTCCTTTACAATAAAACAAACGTATGCGTTAATTTAATATAAAATCCTAGTTTAGACAGGTGTACTTTAGGTGGGTGCCATGGTTCTAATATGCTGGGTCCCCTTGTCACAAGAGTCTGAATTCACTTACATTGAAGACCGTTAATGTTAGTGCTTGCTGCTTAAGTTTATGTGAATCTTAGGAATAGTGGAGCGAGACCTGCTTGTACAGTAATTTAATTGCCTGAGGATAAGTAGAGGTTAGCCAGGTTGCTCTGTGAATTTCAACAATGTTATCTGTATGTCTGTAGCCTTGACAGCTTGAAGGCAAGTAAAGCTACGTACACACGTCCAATAATTCTCCCGAAATAATCGGCTCAGGGCAGATATTGGACGGGAATCTGTGTACATCGCTCGTCGTTCATCGTCCTGGTGGATTCACGGATGATCCTAATGGAAGGGAAGGGGGAGAGCGTGCAGCTGGGTGCTGCTCTGTCACTCTCCCCCTCCCCTCTCCATAGAGCAGAACGGTGCTGTATGTACAACACTCGTTCATCCATTGTGCAGTCCTTAGTTGTTGGAAAGGATTGTGAAAGATCCTTTCCAATGACAATAATTGCACGTGTGTATGCAGCTTTAGACTAGTAATGCTTTGCCAGACGATTGTCCTCCAAAATGAAGAGTTGTGATCATCTTGGTTGATCTGCTGATGTCATTTAGTGATCTGCTGTGGTGGATCACTAAACGATCAAGCGGGGACAACCTTTGCCAATTCTTATAAAGGAGGACACCGCAGCATTCCTCCCACTTATCTTTCCCCCTCCCCTCTCCACACAACTGAACAGTCCTGTCTATACAGCACTTGCTTGTTCTACTGTTGCTGGAAACAATCATGAAAAAGCTTGGTTTCAGAACACACTGAAGTGGCCAATAGAACCACCAGGTATCTAGTTAACTGCTCTTCATCCTCCACTGCCAAACCAAATATGCTGAGCTGCTGCAATGTAGTGAAAATGCTTCTACTGTACATTTTATGAATAAGTTCTACAATGCCTGGAACTACGGAGGGTGATTAGGACTAATTGTGAAGCATATTTAGAGCTTTTTCTTTAATTAAATATTTAAGTTAAATATTTATATCCTGGCCACAGTTTTACTTGATAAATAGCCTTCGGAAAACAAATGTAATGCAGTTTTGACTTGATTAGCAGCATGAAGGTTCCAGGTCAGTGATTGAAAACATAATGGGGTTATTCGACAGAATGAGTAGAGGTTGTGTACATGGCAGAATAAATATTTACATGGAGTATTCAATAGACTGAAACTTTGTTTTTAATACCCAATCATTACAAGGAATTAAAAGATGGATGTTTTTTCTTGCAGTTAATAGAATTTAGTGCAAATGATTGAACTGAAGTATGAAGTGCACTTACATAGGGCCTGATTTATTAAAGCTCCCTAAGACTGGAAAAGATAGACTATCATGGATGAACAAGGGTAATCCAACAAACCTGTAATGGATTTCTTAAAATCCCTTGCTATTATTTGGTAAATGTTTTAAATCCTGGTCTAGATCCACCCAGCCTCACCCATAGTTATTAATTATAGCATAACCTACAGTACAGTACAGTATTTCAGAAATACAAATTTCAGTTTAAGATGACTCTTATAAGGTTTTAAATTGTGTCTATTGTTATCTTGGCACAGTTCATAGAAATGGTAAAAAAACCCCAAAACAACCACAAACTAATGTAGAAAGCTGCATTTGATGGTCGCAAACAAGTTACCGATTACATGATGTCACCCTGGCAACAGTTTTTTCAGGTCATAAAGATCCTTGAATCCTGTCAGAGTTGTCAAGTTGTAAGTTCCAGAAAGAGAAAAGAGTCATTGTGAACCAGAAATATTGCCTAGGTAAAGTTAAGTGAGTGACTTTCAAATGCAGCGTTTGAAACACTGGAGTCTGGGTATTTTTGTATTGTCTGTGCTGTTCCTATGGGAATGGAAAAAGTTGCTGGACAACTTCAGAATAAGTTAAACAGCACCTACATAGTTTAGTTTAGCACTAAAGGTATACACTACAAAGAATCATTAAAGCACTATAGATATTATTAACAAACATCATGCTTGTAGTTTTCTTCCATGGGTCTTGCTTTGCCTGAATAAAAACTTAATCAGAAGCATCCTATAAGGAATAAGTCACCGTGACATGTCAGTGCTCTGAATTCAGCTTGGGATACTAAATTCTGTTATCAGCAAGCTTTTTATAGCAGGTGCTCAAGTAAAAACACCTAAACAAAATACCTGAGCATACCATTTGTTGAGTAGGTAGAAGACTGCATAGTATTTATTTATATTTTTTTTATATTTTGTAGTCTGGGCATAATAGATATAAAGATATATATTAGACAAATAAATTATCAGAATATACAGTTAAAATATAAACAAAACTATTTTACTTTAAGCTAAAATAAACATTGAGTGCAATGTCCTTGGACTCAGGGATTCTGACATTCTCTGGTAGGAATCAGTTACTGCAATTGAAACACATGGGACTTAGTACATTCCCACAAGGGAATGTTTGAAGGAATATGATTCTCAGTTTTATAGATGAAGCAATGAAGCCAACTTGCTAGTGCAAGCAACCTTATCAGCACACTAATCGTCCTGTAGTATCCAGTGCTTCAGTAAAGAAGAGAAGACTTGGCAGTAGGATCTTCTCTCTCACATACAGCTTTTACAAGAATGTAAGGAAAAATATATTTTAGTGAAGAAAGTAAACGTTTTCTTCTGTTCCTGCATGAGAAAGTAACCTGCTGGTGTCACCACAACAGCATGACATCTGCATAATATACATCCGGTCTTATAAAGAAAAGGGAAGTATTTTTGACCTTTGAGTACCTTTAATTTAAAACACAAAAAACAGAGCACCAGTAGAATTATATTAACATGTTTAGACATGTTAATATAATTCTACTGGTGCTCTGTTTTTTGTGTTTTAAATTAAACTAATTTTAAATTAACACAACACACATAAAAAATAAAAAAAAGAACTCTAGTGGCTCTGTCCGTAAAACAGGGAATCTGACATCCCCTCAAGTATTCCCTGGTGGGATTCAATTACTGCCATTAAAACAAATGGATCAGGAATTTTTTTTGTAAAACAGAATAAGGCAGGGAAAAAAAATTGTTTTATTGCTATCTTTTGGGGAAATCCAAGTTTTGAGAGTTGTCACTGAAACATGTACCTGATTTTACATAGTAGGTTAGGCTGAAAAAAGACATAAGTCCATAAGTTCAACCACTAGGGAAATAAACATATCACAGATATAAAACCCTATAAGACATAGTTGGTCCAGAGAAAGGCAAAAAAACCTGGGTACAATTTGCTTCAACTGGGGAAAAAAATTTGTTCCTGATTCCATGAGGCAATCGGATGTTCCCTGGATCAACAGTCTGTGTTATCTTTACTTTAATGCCTAAATAGCCAGTAATATTCTGTGCTTCTAGAAAAACATCCAGCTTTTTCTTAAAGCAATCTATAGTAGTTGCTGAAACTGCTTCCTGAGGGAGCAGTGAAGACTCTTCCTTATCCGGAGCTTAAACTTCTTTTCCTCCTGACGCAAAGAGTGCCCTCTTGTTCTCTATAATCTAAAAGTGAATAATTGGGAAGAGAGTTTTCTATATGGACCATTTATTTATTTTTACAGGGTGATCATAACCCCCCTTAAACATCCCTTTTCAAGGGAGAATAGTTTCAGTTCAGCTAATCTCTCCTCACAGCTGAGCTCCTCTTTTCCTTTTATTAGTTTAGTTGCCCTTCTCTACACTCTCTCCAATTCCACAGTGTCCTTTTTGTGAACTGGTGCCCAAAACTGAACTGCATATTCCAGATATGGTCTGACCAATGCTTTGTACAGGGGCAGGATAATGTCTCCATCTCTGCAGTCTATTCCTCTTTTAATACAAGAAAGTACTTTACTACCTGTAGGTATTACAGCTTGGTATTGCATGCTTTTATTAGGTCTATGATCTACCATAACCCTCAGATCCTTTTCCATTTCTGACCCCCAAATGTATTCCCCCTAGACAGTATGAAGCATGCATGTTGTTAGCCCCCAAGTGCATAACTTTATATTTATCTATATTAAATGTCATTTGTCACTTGGCTGCCCAATCAAACAGTACATTCAGTTCTGCTTGTAGATTATAGACATCCTTGTATTGACCTAATTCGATTACATACTTTGGTGTCATCTGCAAACACAGAAATGGTACTTTTAATCCCAAACTCTATATTATTTATTTGTATATCATTAAACAGTAAATTTCCCAACACTAAAACCTGGGGTACACCTTAGACCATTCAGAGTATGAATCATTAGTTACAACTCTCTGTATGCAGTCTTTAAGCCAGTTCTCTGTACATTTACAGATAGACTTAAACCTATTGACCCTAACCTGCATAATAACCGTCTGTGGGATAATGCTTTAGCAAAGTCCAAGTACACTATATCAACTGCTACTCCACTGTTTACCTGTTTACTTTTTTACTCATAAAAAGACAGCCATTTGAGAGAGAGCATTTGTTTGACAACTTCGGTCTTTCTTGAAGCCATGCTGACTATCACTTATAATATTATTTTCTAGCAGAAACCCCTCTGAGCGGTTCTTTTTTAAAACTCTCTAGGACCTTTCTAACTATGGAATATTAAACTAATTGGTCTGTAGTTACCTGGTAATGACTTTGCTCCCCTTTTGAATATAGGAACCACATTGGCCCTATGCCAATCCATCGGTACTATGCCAGTGACTAAAGAGTCTCTAAAAATTAGAAATAATGGCTTTGAAAAAACCGAGCTCAGCTTTTTGATGACGCGTGGATGTAAACCATCAGGTCCTGGTCCTCAGTGACATAAATTTTTAGCCATTGTGACTTATTTAGGGCAGTGACATTGCTATTATGAATTTGGACTTGAGCTCCACCATTTTCCTTTGTGTACACAGAGCTAAAAAAAAGTGTTTAGTAAATCTGCCTTGTCTTTATCCCTAGTTACCAACCCAGAAACATCCTTTAGGAGGCCTACATGCTCAGATCTGATCTTTTTGCTATTAATATATTTACAACATTTTTGGGAGTTTGCCTTTCTTTCCTTTGCAATCTGTCTTTTTATTTTGAAATTTTGCACTTTTTATCTCCTTTTTACATCTTTTGTTTTATTTTTTATAGTTTTCAAACAATGAAAGTTGTCCTTCCTTTTTATATTTTTGGAATGACATTTTTTTGTTCCTTATGGCTTTTTTAACATCAGCTGTGAGCCACATAGGTTTTAAGTTTAGCCTTTTAAACGTATTACCCATTGGAATATATTTTTCAGTGAGTCTGTGTAGACTTGAAACATTCCCATTTGTGTTCTGTGTTCTTTGAGGACAACATTGTTTCCCAGTCCAAGTCACAGAAAGCCACCTTTAATAATGTAAAATTTGCTCTCTTAAAATTAAATGTTTTTTATCTTTCTTGTTTTTGCTTCCTGTTTACAACTTACATAAAATCAAATTATGGTCACTGCTACTCTTTTTCTTACTTTTCAGAAAGATTTTCAGTTGTCTTGTAAAAATAAAAGAAAACTTTTTAAAAATACCTGGTACTTACAAATAACTTACTGAGAACCAAGCAACTTAAAAAAAAACAAAAAATAACAAATCAATCAACATATTTAGTTCAATCCATATGAAAAGAAGAAAAGAAAAAACATCAACACAAGACAATAGTGCATATTAAAAACATTAATCATTTGGTTGTCCCGATTTCTCACATTTACAGTGGCCAACCTAATAATAAAATGCAGATAACTTGAGTTTTTTCCCAGGTAACATTAGCTTTTAGTGAAGGAAATTATATTACACTCATTTGGTCCTTTCAGTAAACAACTATGTATATAAAACTGGTTTCAGACTTAAAATCTGAAAATTATTCTGCTTTCATACATTTCCAATTGTAGAAACAGTAACATCCCTAGGTCACTGTGCTCCTCTTTATAATGCAGGCAAATCATAGCTGGTGGCAGGGGCTGGCATGGTGCTGTACATAGCTTCCTTGAAACCAGAAGTTGTGATAATGTCCGTATGTGATCGTGAGTGCCCCATAAATAAAAGAACTAAAAGGGACAGTAAGGCTGGATGATTCTGTATGGGTAGCCAGGAAATGAGATCCCCATTGCTCACTTATAGTGAGCAATGAAATCAAAGTAAGCAACTGCAGCACTGGAGAGGAGCCTAACTTCCCTACAAGACAAAAGGTAGGGGTGGAGTTCGGCTTAAAAAACAGAGGCCACAGGTTACATACATTTGTACCACCCACCGCTGCATTATTTCATACTAGGTGTGCCCTAAAGGATGGCCCATACATTGCACTCTACCATTGAAGTTTGTACAAATGTTAATTGGCTGCAATCTATAATGATGAAGTAGGGAGAACCTGGACTGTTTGAAAACTCTGGTCTGATTAGAAACCAAGAAGCTAAGGTTTACTGTGGACAAATAAAAAAAACTGATCCGGTGATATTACACAACAACTCAAAATTTAGGTGCAGCATGGCCAATATATTTTCTTTTTGCATATTTTTAGCAAGCAGAAAAATATTTTTTTAAATAAATCTCTATATAAATATGCATGAATATCAATATATCATCTAGTTATCAAAATACTCTGCTTGGTATTACATAGTTACATAGTCAGGTTAAAAAGACAAAACTCCATCAAGTATAGATAGAAGACAGAAGGTAATAATTGTATATACAACTGGATTACAATCATCAGGCAGTTTATTAGGTACACCTTGCTAGTACCTGGTTAGATCCCCTTTGGTTGTATGTCCTTGAGTATTTTAGTCCATTTTGACATTATAGCATCATGCAGTTGCTGCAGATTTGTCAGCTGCACATCTGTGAAATACATTTTTGTGCTTCTATCTCTTCATTAAAAGTTGTAATTTGGCTCATTATATAGTCATGGGATTTGGATGTTGGTACTATACATATGGTTTCTAAACTAAATTCTGGTACTTTGATACACAGTCTATATAAATGCATAGGTAAGAATCACATGAATATATATGCTTGATATGTGAAATACATAACATTATATAGGTATGATATTCATATATACACAATACTGTCATTCTTTTATTTTGTTGGACATCTGTGATGTGATTTCTTGTTCTACCACATCCCAAAAATGCTGTTTTAAACTGAAATCTGCTGTCTGTGGAAGCCATCTGAGTACAGTAAACTCATTGTTCATCATGTTCTAATAATAAGTTTGAGATGATTTTAGTTTGGTGACATGGCACATTATCCTGCTGGAAATATTCATCAGAAGACGGATACACTGCGGTCATAATAGGATGGACGTGGTCAACAACAATACTAAGGTAGGCTGTGACATTTAAATGTTGCTCACTTGGCACCAAGGGGCCTAAAGTGGGCCAAGAATCATCTCAGAAACCATCACACTGCCATCATTAGCCTGATCCTTTGATACAGGGCAGGAATGATCCATGCGTTTTCGAAAAATTGTGCATTCAGAGGTGCTCTTTTGCATACCTTGGCTGTATTAACTGGTTATTTGAGTTTATGGGCCTGATTTATTAAAGTTTCCAAGGTCAGAGAGGATATACTTTTATCAGTGAAGCTGGGTGATCCAGCAAACCTAGAATGGAGCTGGTCCAGGATTAAAAACATTTGCTAACAAATACCAAATTACTTTTAAGAGATCCATTCCAGGTGTGCTGGATCACCCAGCATCGCTGATACAGGCAGTTGGGGTAAAAGGTCAGGCCAAGAAACATTTTAGCAAATGTGGTTAACTTGTCCCAAACTTGTATGTTGATTTAAGCTTATAATATGTTACTGTACCTAATATGTACTGTACCTATTTTCCTGTTTTATTATGGATTCTTTTTTGATTTAGCAAATGTTGGATTCCTGAAGAATGATGGATTTATCCTATCTCCCCACCTCCACTATATAGAAGCAGTGTGGACATATTTTTGTGTACATATATTTTTTTACTTACATGATTTTGTTGTATTTGTATTTTTGATTTTAGCAGCACTTATATGAATATAAGAGAGAACATTCACAGAGAATGTATTCATTTCTACTGTTAGTATCTCAATATTGTTTTTGTTACTAACTTTGAAGAATTGTCTTTCTGCCAACAGCTGATAAAAAAGGGTAAACATGTTGCTCTTTTAGCAAACCTTTGACCATCTTTTTTCATCAAAGTTAAAAGAGCCAAGTGTGGAAGGAAGTTGAGAAGAGTTGAAAAGTTGAGAACTGAGAAGATGAGTGTATATATAGCATGACATAGCTCCAGATACATTTTATATGGGAGCTGTCCAAAAGTTATGGAGAAGGCCAGCATGAGGGGTTTTTGCCGTATATTTAGGGGAAATGTAGGCCCTTTGAAAGAAGCAGAAGAACATATTTGTGTATTAGAATGATAGTATCGAACATGTAGATATTAAGAAGTTGTGCAGTGCCAAGATGGTGAACATATTTAATCACTTCTAGAGTCCTTTGGATGTAGGGATTGTGTGTAGAATAAAAGACAGCATTAGCCAAGGGTTGTAAATTAGACAATTTACTGAAACATATAACATGTTTACAGGCAGAATTCCTTTGTTTAAAATATTTTAAAATATTGTTTATAGGATTTGGAGTAGTTAGGGAAAATAGGGGAGAAATAGTATTTTAATAAGGGTCATTTGTAAGAGCGCTGAAAAGGAGATAATTGGGAACACATTTGAAGTTGATAGGACTGGGGTTTTAGGATGTGTGTAGCGGTAGCAAATAAAGTACAAAATACAAATCCATGTATGAGTTCATGTAAGACTATAAAATTGTATCAAATGCTATTGAAGCCTTGAGATTGGGTCATATATGAGCAAAAGCACAATGTATAGAAGTGTGTTAAACCCGAGGAAAGCATTTCTTAAAGGGGGGGGGGGGGGGGCTTAGAGGAGGGGTAGACAAAGATGCAACACATTGAACATTATTTTAGCAAAAACCTAAAGACAGTGGGCATGATTTATTAAATCTCTCCAAGGCTGGAGAGGATACACTTTTATCAGTGAAGCTGGGTGATCCAGCAAAAATGTAATGGATTTCTTAAAAGTTCTTTGTTAGCAAAGGTTTTCAATCCTGGACCAGATCCGTTGCAGGTTTGCAGGATCACCCAGCTTCACTGATGAAAATGAATCTTCCCCAGTCTTGGAGAGCTTTAATAAATCAGGGCCAGTATTCCATAGCACAAGTGCCTTTAAATCCCTCCACAGTTATTGTCCCACTTCTGACCTGTCCCATTTCTGACCTGTTAAAAAAGTACTCCCCCAGCCGCTCTCTTTGCTCCTCCAATGACCCACTAATGGCTTCCTCAATCATAACCTCATCACACGCACGGATTCAAGACTTCTCCAGAGCTGCCCCAACTCTCTGGAATGGTCTTCCTCGTCCTATTCGGCTTGCCCCTACTTTCTGCTCATTTCAAAGTGCACTCAAAACCCATTTTTTTAAATTTGCCTACCCTTCTTCTGTCTTTTAAAATCATCACTACTTCCCACCATTACATATCTGTGTGTGTAAATTCCCCCACCTACTAGATTGTAAGCGCTTCAGGGCAGGGTCCTCTCCTCCTGTATCACTGTCTGTATTAGTCTGTCATTTGCAACCCCTATTTAATGTACAGCACTGCATAATATGTTGATGCTAAATAAATCCTGTTTGATAATAATAATAATAATAATAATAAGTTCATATGAAAAGGGTTTGAAAGTAGAGTTGTAAAGGCTGCATTGAAGGCTGGAAAAGAAGTTTGTTTTATGAGGATACTATTAAATAATTATTCTAAAATAAACATTATTCATGCCTCCACGGGCTTGCATAGAGGATAGGCCATCGGGTCCAGGTATTTTACCACTACGCAAAGATTGTATAGCTTTAAAAGCTTTCAATTTGACCTGCTCAAACACTTGCAGAAGGTGCTTTTTTCTACATTGGGAAAAAAAAACAATCTTGCACATGAGCAGTGAGATTGCACTCTTTTTTCCCATGTACAGCAGGCTACGTCGCCCAATCTCCCATCTGTGCAGTGAGCGATCAAGTGACGTAGCCAGAAGAAAGAAGACGGACAAAAATTACAGTGCCTGGCGCTCACTCTGTGTAGTAACTATGCAGGATTACAGGATGGTGTGGAACCCAATTAAAGACATCGTTGGCAGGATTGAGGGATCTGCGAAATTTAAGGTAGGTATGATTTTTTTCCCTAGGTTTAGTTCCACTTTGATTCCAGCCTGAGAATTGGCAGTTTGCTATTGAGGCACTAGATGTCACTGTTGTGCCAAAGATTTAAAAAAAAAAAAAAAAAAAAAACAGCAAGAGGAGAAGACCTTCAAGGCAGTATAAGTAATATTAGGATAATAAGAAGAGACACAGGGATTGTACTTTATACCTTGTGACCAAAGTCTCTGAAAAGTTTAATTTCCAAAGGATGAGGATGAGCAAGTTAGCAGTAATACCAATCCTTCTGCAAAAAGAGACAGGGCTGGATGATAAGCAGAGGTTGGAACCCGAGTCCGACTTAAGTCGCCTAATGAAGGACTTGCAACTGGACTTGGCGGTTTTCCCCAGTGACTTGCAACTCCACTTGCTACCTGCTTTCTCTGCTGACAGCTGAAGGGGCAAGGGAGGAAGGCAGTGAGGCTTTTGTAACACAACCCCCCCTTCAGCTGTCAAGACTTGTGTAATACCGCCTTCCTCCCCGCGTTTTTTGCATTCTAAGTTTTCTATGACAGATAAAGGCGGCGGGGAGGAAGGCGGTATTACAGAAGCCTCACTACGTTCCTCCCTTCCCCCTTCAGCTGTCAGAGGAAAAAATACCCTCTAGTGGTTGACTTTAACCTCTATAAGGTTGGTAAAACATAATAAAAAAATGTTTATTTAAAAGTTTTTTATTTCGTTTACAACTAACAAGACATCAATATATTAAAAATCACTAAACACAATCTGTTTTGTCTATACAACACATCCAGTAAATGTCATTTCAAACCAAACAGGTATAGCTATGCACTAATATTTTCATCAGTGGGGGAGAAGAGAGAGAGAGGACAGGACAGGAAATGTGGAGAGGGGAAAGAGAATGAGTAAAGAGAGAAGGTGGTAGAGTGAGGGTGAATAGGATATAAAGAGAGGCGTTATACTTTCAATACGAATGTCATCCTGGACAAATATCTGCACTGTTTGTGACTTCTGTAAAATCACTTTCACTTTGTGCTTCCTGTACTGTAGAGCTGGTCAGCAAACAGGTTCCCTTTCACATATACAAGTCTACCCCCACTTCCCATACAAGGACAGCTACTAATATTTCCTAGATTAATACTAACATAGATTCACCATGTGCAGATTCCTTACAAATACCTTCACCCACACCGAACAGCAACAGTAGAGAGAAACCTTACCAAACTTAACAAGAATTAGTAGATTTGGAAATAATAAAACTGTCTTCATTTAGGCTATCAGACAAATACAAGTGCTCAAAAAAGGTCAATCATTTTGTCTGTATCAAAAATTGGACAAATTTAAATTTATTAAAGATCCACACCTATTCGGTAGAAAATTAACCTTAAAAACCACGTTCGATAAACCTAATCCAGAACCACTGGCATATAATCCTAATATATACAAAGGTTTTAACACCAAGGACTTCAATACCTTGAAGGACCTTTATCAAATTTTCATGGAAAGCAATCTCACACCCACCTCAGAAACAGACATCACACAACCCCACAAATCTATCCCCTACACCATTACTTCAATGAAGACCCAAATCATCCCCCCCCCCAAATCTTCTTAAACCTTCACTTTCAAACATTTGTAGATGTGACCACAGAACATATTCTGAAAATTGATCTAGATAAAACTCCCTATGACAAACTTTATCTCAGCTCAAAGACAGGCCCTGCACAACCTCAAACAAATTAAATATATAATAATTAAATCAGAAGACAAAGGAGGCAATATTGTAGTCATGGACATTGAACAATTGCATAAAATATGCTACCAGAAATTGGAAAATAGGGATTGGTACATACCTATCCAGACTACAAAAATACTAGTTGGCAAATAAATCCCCCACCCTAGCGACCTTCTATGCTAGATATGGCTTAGCCGGTAGTTCGTTCCGGCCTAACGCCCCCCACGCATTAGGAACTGCCGGAGCCACTGGAGCTCCTGGGCTCCAGTGCCGCCCCCTTGCGGTTGCTCCCTTATTTACAGCGGCCAGCGTTGATATTTCAGCCGCCGCGGTAAATAAGGAAAGCTCCCTAAAAGGTAAATCCCTCTCCTCCGCAATGCATACAGAGGAGAGTGATTCCACTTGAGGGGCCTTCCCTGGTGGTGGGTGTAGCCATTAGGGCGGGTCCGGCCTAGTGTGCTCCCGCCCACCCTATAAATGGCCTAGTGGCGATCAAACTTTGCTGACCCCTGTTCTATGCACTGCTCAAAATACACAAAAACCTCTTAAACCCCACAGGACACCTGATTATATCAGGCATAGGTTCTCATAGAACTACTCAAATTTATTCATAATCCCCACGTGCCACAAAACACTATTCTGGCTTCCATAGACGTGAAGGCTTTATGCAGTAGCATACCGCATGACCTAGGTATAAAAACCGTCTCCCAATGTCTATATGAATTATACCCCTCAGAACCACACCAGAACAAATTTATCATTTCACTACTTACATTTATCCTTAATAGAAATATTTTCATGTTTGATGGCAAGACCTAATTCCAGACCCAAGGCATTGCCATTGGCATGTGGTGCGCGCCATCCTACGCATATCTATGCGAGTGGGTAAAGGAATGTCTTCCTGGACCCCACCAGGCAGACATTGAAGCAATACATCTTAATCTGAAAAAGGTAACTTGATGATGTAGTCTTGTTCTGAACAGGGACCACCTCCCTATTGTTGGAATTCTTTGACAAGCTCCAGGATAACAAATTTAACCTAAAATTTACTATTGAATACAACAAATCTAAGATCTAATTTTTAGACCCATTTATCAGCATTGACAATTACCAAATTACCACCACCTTATTCCGCAAACAAACTGCTGGAAACACAATTATGCACGCATCCTAAGTCCCTCGTCAAAAGCATCCCATGTAGCCAGTACTTAAGGCTAAAAAGAAACTGCACATCAGACCAAGAGTTCAAATATGAAGCCAACAAACTAAGAGACAGACTTCTCCTAGGAGCATATTCAAAAAAACTCTTAAAAAGATCCTTCCAAAGGGCCCTGCATCACAACAGAAAAGATCTTCTATTCAAATCAGACACATTACATAAACAGTCAACTCTCACAACCCCCCTAATTACTAGGTGTAACGAACTTCACAATACTCTATACAAAACTTTGGCACATCACTGGGAAATCCTAATCTCCGACCCAAAATTCCATCATCCTCCCCAATGGCCCCCTCCATCATCCTCCCCAATGGCCAAAACTACAGACCACAAAACCATATCACTTGTTCCACAAAAGGTGTCGTATATATAATTACATACATATGTGGTGCCTTCTACGTTGAAAAAACTTAGAGACCCTTTAAAAGAAGGATTTAAAAATAATCACACCAATTTGCCACCATGTTGGCACCAAACATGACTTCAATGCTAAAGTTTTACAATTGTATGGTTTGGAATATCTTCCCCCCAACCCAAGAGGGGGAGACTTGGACAAAAAACTATTACAAATAGAAACAAATAGAAACCACCTGCGCAAACACCTGGCCTCAATAATGTATTAAGTTTTAATGTATTTAAGTTTCCTATAAACCTCTCAATAGAACAACACAACTATACTAACCTCTCTATCTTGGATACATCTATATACTAACCCAACAACTTGTTGGCAGATCTAACAATGTTTAATTATTATAGACAGTTTTCTCTATACTTCAGAAGTAATTTAAATATGTTCCCTATAATCCTTATCATAAATTTGTTATATTGTTATATTGATTATAACCTTATGAATTATATGTAGTTATGAATTACTACTAACAATATTGTTTGATATGTTTAAACCTTATGCATATTTTGAATAGATTGAAATGTTTCTGTTAAAATAGCAATTTGCCTATGAATAAATAATATTGCTGTAAGACCTTGATATTAAAATGTGTTTTACATACCTGTAGGTACATTTTGCACAATTAATTTTTTTTACAAATTTTGCTGTAACACCGAGATATTACAAATGTGTTTTTCAAACATGTATTAGAAATAGGTAGCTTGCATTCACAAAAATGGTTGGCTTACATTCACACTCCTAAGATACCCCACATCAGAACTGGGATATCCCTCTGTACTACAGGGATCTTTTGGGGGACAAAGTGCCGGCCGTTTAGTCGGCAAACTGGCTGCCTTGGGATGGTCATCACACATCCCTATAGGCTTGCTATATACTCCCTTGTATGATCAGCTTTTCTTAGCTTAGCTTGCCATCATTAACCCAGTGCATCATGCTGTGGGTCTGATTGGCAAGACAGGAGTTCCTCCTAGTGTACAGGGAATCCCCTACGTCACTGCGGTAGGATGGTGTTGCTTTGTACAGGCAATCACTAAGGTAATTCATCTTCCACGTTACTAAATTAATCTTATTCACCTAGTAGACTTCACTTTATAAGCCTAATAAGTTTCCTTGTCATTTTAACATTGATTCCTTAAATACTTTCCCCAACTACTGGGGAAACCTACAACCTAGGGTAAGATTCATATGTCTCCCTATCTCACCCTTAAACAGGATCAGTCTGTTTAATACTAATATGATGCATGTATACATACTTTGCACAGATAGCATCTACCAAACAACTGGGAGCATTTCTAAACTTTTAAACTACTAAAGTTCCTCATGGATGTACCTAAGTAATTGGAAGTTACCATTCTCTTCCACCCTCCATCGAAAACTATCCAACCCATGTAAGTTTAGGATCTTGATATATCAATATTTTCCCCAAAATTCTTAATAACCCCTGCATTACTGCAGATAGAAATTTTAGGGGTTGTTAGCCACAGGTGTCCCCCACCTGCACCTCTGATTTTGTGCAGCTGTCTCCCCCGTTCCTGAGAAATTGGGGTTCTGGTGCTAGAAGCCTCCAGCAATGTGTATCAGGGTAGATTTTTGATTGATGGGCACAGTTCTTTATGTTCTTACTATGGCCCAACGATTACATTTTAGAGTGTGTTAGTCACAGGTGTACCCCACTTGCACCTACATTTTTGGTTTTCTACATCTCCCTGCTCCAAAGAAATTGGGGTTCAAAGTAGGTAAGGGGACAGGGTAGTGTAGTATGACATTTCTAGTTTTGTGACAGGTAGGTATAAATTTAGAGTTTGCACCTTCTTGCTATGTAAGTCGCCCTAGGTGTCCATAACTTGTATGTTTAGTTTCGGGTTTTAGACACACTTACTTTTAAAACACCAACCCTGATGTTCAATTTTCACTTTTTTTTAAATTAATAATTAATATTATTTTTAATAATTAATTTTAATTTTTATAATTTTAAATAATAATTTATAGGTAACTATTTTTAGGGTACTGCTGGCTATTATGGTCAGTATCAGTATGACATGCTGTTTAGGAGATATAGAGGTTTGTACTTGGAGAGATGTAACTTGCTCTTATTCTTTGAATATTAACTTATCCAAGAATAACATTACCTATCCTTAATTACACTTACTGGGATTCATATCAGACCTGCTATAGCACTTTTCCTGTTGCTGGGGAGATATTATTCTTATTTTACCAACATTCAGTCTGGGGGCACTACACTTTCCCGGCAAAAAGCATTGTGAACCATACTACAAGACCATGTAAGTTCATGTACTTTCATATATATCTTTTTACATAAACGGCTGTTAAGTTACATTCGTATATATAAAAAAAGATTTAACATTTTTGAACAATATATAGCAGGTTCACCAGGTATGTACCTGAATAGTTGATTTAACATATATCTAATTACTAGTATTTATATCAAGCTTCATTTATATGTGTGATAGAATTTATTTATATTGCATTTAATACAACTTTGGACATAAAGCTAGGCCATATGTACCCAAACACTTACCTATTTATTTATTTGCATTTCATGTACATTATCAGTATGCCTATATGTACCACAAAATGTAACATGGTAATTCCTATTATTCCAGACGTAATAACCGGAAGCGCCAAATATACGTTGACATACCGATACCCCTGAGGAAGCCAAATAGGGTGAAACGCGTCGGTTACACCCGTTAGCATGAACAATATCCATGATTGGAAGTTAAGAACACGTATGGCAATTATTGTGCATACCCGGCTAGATTTTTCATGTCTAGTGCCCTGTAGGGCCAAAGTGATATTATATAGACCACAAGAAGTCATTGTGGCCTATCTTGAACTGTTATGTCTGTACTACTATTATTTACTAAATATAATACAATATTAATTGTGCCAAAAGTCCTGATTTTTCTTCTGTCCTTCATTTTATTACTATACTCAATAAGGGTTGGCACATAGGTCTATAAGAACTAACACTAAACTGTAACCACCACTCACACTTCAAATACATCTGAAAGATTGAACACAGTTGTGTTCAGTTGTTAGGCTGCAGAATATGACAAGCAGCCTTTACACACACACAGCTATCACACAGCCGGTGGATACATTTCACAGGCAGTTATTTTTTGGCCAATAGAATATGGGCAGTGATGGGGGGGCAAACAGTGGGACACGCTCAAACAAATATTGGACACTAACGGCCATCTTCCCCTTTGTCCACACCTTGTGTTTTCAGTCTTCTATCTAGCTTTACCCCCTATCTAGCTTTACCCCCTAGCTATAACAGTGTTGCCATTGAATAATGAGAGACAGGGGCCTGTCCTTTACAGTCATTCTGATCCTTAATGGGGTTTCCCACCTGTATTATCCTAGTGGATAAAATAATAATAAAAAAAACATTAAAATAAAATAAAAAACATTTAAAAAGAACTCAAATCATTGGTGATTACTCCCTGGTTCTGCTCCTTTCCAGTCCCAGCCTTTTATTGTGGACATTGTGTCCTAGGCTGCAGATTTTTTAGTAGCACTGCAGAGACTTCCTCTCTCTTTGATACCTGTGTCATATTGTTCCAGTTCTGTCTTTCACTTTAATTTACCTCCTATTCTTCTATGATTGAAAGCTTTCCACTAAGAAGCTAAAAAATACTTCATTCACAGCCACTGGATACTGATCCTTCCTGCTAATTTTCTTAGCAGTTACCATAGCTACTGTACTCCTCATATAAGGCATATGACATATTAACTATTCTAGTGCACAAAATGAACATTTATTGATAATTTAAACCTAAGCATTTCTTTCATCAAAAAAATAGAGAACAATGAAATAAATATAAATCAAATGTCATCTAGATCCTCTTAGGATCTCCAGCATAGATAAAATGTTGGAAACAGCTCTTTCTGCAGTAATGATTCAAAAAAATAGCCTAAAGGTACAAAATAATTGCAGTGAAAATGTGCAAAGGTGTAACATTGCTGTAAATACATTATTTAACTTTTTCACTGGCAGGCATGCTCTTCAAAGGGTGCTTAAGAGGACAGAAATGTAGACAGTTATGACTGCCATTTTAGTATGTGCTTAACTCTGAGAACAAGTGCTCATGTCAGAAATTATTAATATATAATAAATAATATTATATTATTCTGTCATTTCCTATCTAATGTGCTGCCCCTTGGTTTAAACAAGGATTTAGATATGCACACTCTGCTTTATTTCTGCCATATTTCATGCTTTTTACCGTTTTTCTTTATTGGTTGGTTGGTGTAATGTAGAAGGATAGTGTCACAATACTGTTTTATTATTACTGTATAGGAGAAGTGCTAGATATGACTTTGGATGCCATCCATGGGGATTTGGTAAATTTACATATATTAGGATTTGGTAAAGATCTGTGCATATTTCTTTTTTTTTTTGGGGACGTTTGCTCTTAGGTTGTTTTATACTTTTTATGTCTTATTCTGGAGAGGTTTGTCTCTAAGACCCAGGATCCAATGGCAGAGGCAGTGAATGAACTGCTGTCTTTAAGCAATCAGTAATTGCTAATCTGTGTAGATTTCTTCATTTAAAGTTGCTGTCTCAACCAGGATGTTAGTCCTGTGTAATTGGCCTCCGAGCTTTCACCAGTAGTAAACCACTTTGACACGAATATTCCTTTTTTCCATATTAATCAAGTTAAAAACTTTGACTGTAAACAATCAATATCTACTTGTCTAACACATAATATTTAGTGTAGTTTCCACCACTATTAATATGTGGGATCAAAACAAATAAAACTGTGTAATATATCTATTTTTTTATTATGTTGATGCAATCAATCACATATACATATACAACTATTAAAAAGTAAACCAAAAAAAACTAATATCTTCTTGCCTTACATTTTTTACCAAAATGTGATAACATGACTCAATAGGCCTGGAGAAGATACACTCATTAGTGAATCTGGGTGATCCAGCAAACCCGGAGTGGATTTGGTTCAGGATTGAAAACATTTGCTAACAAATAGCAAATGACCTATAAGTAACGATGCAGGATTGCTGGATTACGCACTGATAAACACTAATGATAGTGTATCTTCTCCAGGCTTTGAGAGCTTTTATAAATCAGGTCCAATGTTCTTGATTGGTACTGCAGTTTTGCAGGTAGCCCTGTTCTGTGTTGAGCTCTGGTTTCCATGATGTTGCCTATCCTTCTGGTATGGATTGTGTTGAGGATTTTGGGAATCCAGGACATCCATGATAATTTTATGTTAAAAGCAAAATTTCCATTATCTGCAGAATCCACAAAAACAAACTATTTAAACGCTAATGTCCTCTTACATGCATTTACCTTACTTTAAATCCTATGATAGGATATGTTTTTTTTCTTAAAGCAGGATATCTCCTCAAGGTTTAATTGGACCTTAAAATTTAGATGACAAATCACCTATTTTATCTATATAGAACGTATGGACAATCATCCTAAGGATATAGGCCTTACAGGAGAAAAGTATATGATATATTTTTTAATTGTGTCTATTTTGAACATGTGTCTTTATGTGTTGCTGACATTAGAAAAAGATATATTGCAATGCATATAAATAGCAAACACTTGGATACATGCATACTTACTGTATATTTTTGTAAATATATTTTACGTATAGAGCAATATAACGAAGTGTTTATCATTATTGTTATACACCATCTTTTTTAGTTGCTTGATACTGAATTTTGGATTTTATTTTATTTTGAATTATAGTTATTATATTTGAATTAGTATTATTATATTTAGTATTGTATTTTAGTTTGAATTTTGTATTGCTAAAATTAGTAGTGCATTATAAACTTACTCCAGCAGGTGGCACTGTTATACTGGAATTATACATGGACATTATACCATGGTTGTAGAAGGTAGTAACACCATGGAGGTTGTTAAAGTCAGTAGAACAGGATTCTTATCCACTCATAAAGTAATTTAGTAATTCACTAAATGTTTGACTTTTTCATTTGGTCACATTTTACATTAAAATCCTCCTATGACCGGGCTATAGACTTAAAACCTTAAATGTTCTTAAAGCAGACAAAGTCTGGCATAATGTATAATAAAAAAATCTGTCCTCCAACTTATTGTTCATATAGCTCCAGCATATTTCAGCAAAGTCTGCAATGGATTTCTTAATGTCTTTTGCTATTTGTTAACAATTGTTAACTATTTGTCAATCTTCTGCTTGAATATACTTTTTAACTCAAGACTTTTTTTACATTAAAAATATAAAAAAAGGTGTATCTGTAACTTTAAAAAGTTCCATAAATTTCAAAAATCAAATCTTTTGTGTTAGATCAAAGACCTTTTTGTGGTACATGTTACCTGGGTTGGAACCTGGAAGTTGTTCTCAGCAAAGCCCATCAACTGTGCGGAGTGTTTTGTTGAACACCAGCTGGATCCTCAGACTTATTGCAGTTTTTCTGTTTCTATTTGTAATATCATTTTACCTAATCTGTTTAGAAATGTTTCGATTAAATACCAGATGGATGTAAACCAGACCCCTTGATTAATAAACACATTCTCTTTTACAATCTCTCTGATTGATGGTACCAGATTAAATCAATGTCACATAAGTCTTTTATTACAAGCAATAAAATGGATCAATGTAATCAGGAGTAGTGTTGATGTTCGAATTCGGGTTGTCCCTATATTCAACCCGAATATGGCTGTTCGAATTCGGGTATACCCGAACCGAATTTTGCTGCATTCGACAGCAAAAATTCGTGAGGAAAAAAAAAAATTAAAATTTTTAATTATTTATTTGTATGTGTTTTTTTTTTTAAACTTGTTTTTTTTATTTTTAACAGGTTATCCGACAATGACATTATGAATCATAATGTCATTGTGGGATTCCTGGACCATGGGAACTGTGCGGTCACAGTTAATTGAAAGCAGGTGCCTTCAATTAGCTGTAACCGCAGGCAATAGGAGGGCAATGAATGGAAATACTATGTCCATTCATACCTCTACTGCTCTGTGATTGGCTGAGAAATAGACCAATCACAGAGCAGTAGAGGTATTTTTTACATCTGTTTGGAGGCTGTAGAAGCTCTACACAGTGCTGAAACAAACCCGAATTTTTCTCCCATTGACTTTAATGGGATTCGAATTCGATGTTCGACCACCCGAATTTTTTTGCTATATTCGGCCGAATAGCTGTCGAATCAAATAGTGAGCTATTCGACCAACACTAATCAGGAGTCTGATAAGTCTTTAATACATTACTGAAATATCTAAATACATATTATGATTATCATAATAAGAGATTGTGATGGCATATTCACTACTATGCTGATATTGACAATATTGTGAAATCACAATTGTGTTGTGAAAATATAGTAGGTAATGTCAGGATCAGTTCTTTAAGAGAATAATTAGATGTTGTAGTTAGTATTGTGACATTATTGTGACTTTTTCAAGTTAATACTCAGACTATAGCTAATAGAGTAACAACTTTGCAGTCATAGTAAGTGTTGTAATGTCATATTCCAGACTATGATTTATTGCATATTGTAATGTTATAGTGAGTATTGTGTCCAAGATTACCATGTGTCTCATTTTAATTTCTCCGAATTTTTAATAAACATAAAAACATCCTCTTTTATCTATAAAATGCTCTTTTCATGCCATTATATTGTTGGTACCAAAAATGTTTGTTTAAAATGATGTAGGCATAGTTAAACGTGGGTCTAGATAAACTACACCATATTTAATTCCAGGCTAAACAAATATTATCTATCAATAAGAATCATTTGTGTTCTAACTTGAGTCTGGGCTTCTTTTGTATTTTGCATCCAGATCTAAGCAGTAATTCAGCACGAAACATCTCTTGTACTTTGCCTATGTGCAGAACTTTCCTGTAATAAAGAATATGTCAATGCTGTTCTATCTCCATGTGCAGGGTGACTTGATTTGTATTTGTGCCCTGTAATTTTCTCAGGCAGCCTGTAATGGGAAGACAAGCTGTGCCCAACCCACATCTTCTCTCTATACAAGTAGTGTGCAATACTGTGATGATGTCAAGGCTACTTTTTGCAATTCTGTAGGTTTGCAAAAGTATTCAGAAAAAACAAAGTAAATTTATATAATTTCTGGCTACTGAGGAATAAATTTGAATAAATGCCCTTAGTTTAGCTTTAATAACAATGTTATTTTGAAATGCATATGATTTATTAGAAATTAAATTGTTTTGATTGTGTTTAATATTTATATAAAACACAGTCAAAAAATATTATATATATATCTATATATATATAAAATCCTATGTATGTGTGTATGTATGTTCCACCATCACTCGAAAACACATGGAGACATTTCAACCAAATTTGCCATACATATGACTGGGACTCATGTGAGTGCACCTGTCATCTTTGTACAGTGCTGTGCTATATGTCAGAGCTATATTTGGGTGAAATGCATGGAGACATCTCAGCCAAACTTTCTATGTTCCACCATCACTAGGAAACGCATCAACACATTTCAACTAAACTTGCTAGACATGCAGTATGATCCAGATTTATGTGAAAGCAGCAGTCATCTTGGTGCAGCGCTGGGGGACATTAGAGTGTCAGCTCCTCTGTACAGAGATTGATGGGACTGGGTAAGTGTTCTCTGTACAGCACTGCGGTATATGTCAGAGCTATATAAATGTATAATAATAGTGTAACTGTGGGGCGAAATTAGAGTGTCAGCTCCTTTGTACAGAGACTGATAGGACTGGCTCAGTGTTCTCTGTACAGCACTGCGGTATATGTCAGAGCTTTATAAATATATAAAAATAGTGTGTGACTGTGGGGGGACATTGGAGTGTCAGTTCCTCTGTACAGAGACAGATGGAACTGGCTCAGTGTTCTGTGTACAGCAATGGGGTATATGTCAGAGCTATATGAATCTATATATATAAAATTGGATGTATGTGTGTACTCGAAAACACATGGAGACATTTCAACGAAACTTGCTAGACATATGACTGAGACTTGTGAGTGCACCAGTCATCTTTGTACAGCACTGTGATATATGTCAGAGCTATATGTGGATGTATGTATGTATGTGTGTATGTCATCACTAGGAAACGCATGGAGACATTTCAACCAAACTTACTAGACATACTGTATGACTCAGACTCATGTGAGTGCACTGCTGATCTTTGTACAACCCTGTGGTATATGTCAGAGGTATATTTGCATGTATGTATGTATGTATGTGTGTATGTCATCACTAGGAAACGCATGGAGACATTTCAACCAAACTTACTAGACATACTGTATGACTCAGACTCATGTGAGTGCACTGCTGATCTTTGTACAACCCTGTGGTATATGTCAGAGGTATATTTGCATGTATGTATGTATGTATGTGTGTATGTATTGCTCAGTGACAGTGTGCCTTTTGCTTATATTTTTATATACTTTTTTTTTTGGACTCTTTTACAAATTTCTGGCATGTAATAATGCCTTCGAGATAACAATCGTAAGGCAATTGGCTGAGTGCAATCAAAGGCAAAAAAATGAAACAACACCATAGACAAGAAAATCACTGTAGCTTTATTTGATTCCCTTTTCTGTATAAAATAAGATTGCAAAAAATAAATACCCGGGCAACGCCAGGTAATCAGCTAATATATATATATATATATTTACACACATACATACACATATATATTGGTTGTCACTACTCTATAGTGTGCAGCTGCTGTTTAATATTTTGGACTGTTATTTTATTTTGGACTGGTATTTAATTATCTGACAAAGGAACCTGCCTAAAACTCTATAGGAGGAAACATACCAAATATCTGTGCCTATTGGGAACTACAGCAGCCGCAGCAGAACAGCCATCCTGTTTATAAGTCACAATCTACTGTATTCTCAAAGGGAACTCCGTTACACTGCAATCCTAGCCATTGAGGTTACATTTATATATTGTCACACAAAACAACAATCAGAAATCCCCTTCTCTCCTTATGGCTACATTAGCCTCCACTCTTTGAAAAGAGTCTCTATGATGAAATTGTTGCTCATAAGGCCAAAAGAGCTTATGTGGGGTTAGGTACTGTTGTTGGACAGAACTTTGACTGCAATTAGTGTTCTTTGATGATTCCTTCATTAGGGGACCCATCACTGAAGCAATAAATGTCACATATATTTTCACTGGAAACACCTGAACTCAATCTTTTGGTTTAAAATGAGATGCCCAAATTTATTTAGGTGCTGATCAAGTGTTCACAAACTTTTTTAGTTGTATAGTGTTAGCAGTATTGTATATAAAGAAAAGTCAGGTTATTCTTGGCTTCGCTGTCTGTCTCAGCCTTGTAAATCTTCAAAATTATTTAGAAAATTGCAAATTCTTTAGCAAATAGAACAGCCTAAAAAAGCTTAATTTGTCTTTTTGCCTTTCAGTTCAGCTTCAAAATAAACCTTTTCAAACAAAAACATATAACTGATTCCGCAAATGCTGGCAGTAACGCTGGCCCTTTTGTTTGTGTTAAGCTACTAATAAAAATAATTATGCAGGAATGGGTGTCTGACTTTTACTTTGACTTTTATGACACTTGGTCTGGATCAGTGACTCCAAATGTATCAAAGCTAAAGGATATACATATTAGCCAAGTTCATGGAAAGCCACAGTTAATGTGAGGAAATTTTATCGTGCTTAATGCTCATTTCTATACCATTATATAGTCAGCTGTCCCTACATAACTTCAGTTCTTAGGCCACAATATATTTAGAAGTAGATTATGTTAATTGAAAACATAGATGCAGAAAGGTTTTTTATAAAGATTTAAACAGTAGTGAATTCTGATTATCGTTTTCATAGGAGAAGTTTATGCAATGTTCTAATGGATTTATTTAGCTTGTGCTAGAGTAGTAATCACACACAATTTGAACTAATTAAATACATAAGGCTCTGTTCAGAAAGCTAGCACACCAGGATAAGTATCTTAATTTTTTCAAAAAGTGACAGGTAATTGCAGTTGAACTTAATGTAATATAAAATTATAGTCATGTGGCAGAAGAAAAAAAGAAAGTGTTGGTCTGAAGTTTATGTGTTGTAAATTGAGCCTAATAATCTCTATTTAAAATAGGCTGCCAGAAAAGCATATGGTGCATGAGATTTTTATGGTATGAGGTATTTAGGGTATTGATGTGAACTTCTGAATAGCTCCAAATCTCAGGGGGTTATTTAGTAATTTATAGAACTAGTGTCAACAGCTTAGGGAACGAACCCACAATTTCCTTACACATGTTTAAAATGTGGTTATAGAATAATATAAAAACATAAATTATTTGTAGAACTAAGGATTTTGAAATATTGTGTATATACCCAAATATACACCGATCTGAATATAAACCAAGGTACAGACTTTTACATGAAAAAAGCAGGAAAACTACATATAAAACTACATATACATATACACTAACCTTTTAAACAGTTATTAACATAAACATAACACAAGCTTAAAAATTACTGCACTCCTATCCACAATCTAAAATAAAAACACCAACTCATAAAGTTTGACAATGTCAGAAACTTAACAAGGAATGTTTGGCGAAAATGTGAACAGCACATGTGTTAAAAAAAAACAACACAAGTGAGAAAAAAGACCTGTTAGTAATCACTCATGCTAATTTGTTGTATTCACATGCAATTTCAACACCGAACCTTATTGTTTGTAATGACCAGAAATACAAACCTGCTGAAGCCCACTACCCACTCCTCCTTGTCATGTTTCACCAAATAGGCTTCTTCAAGAGGTTAAAGTTTGATGTCCTTAGTATATATAGTCTGTAATTGCATTTATCCCTTTTGCGGCATATATTGCATTTAACCCGTGTACTTGTTAGGAGATGCTTATCTGTAAGCTTGCTGGATCACCCAGCTTCACTAATGAAAGTGTATCCACTCAAGCCTTGGAGAGCTTTAATAAATCATACCCATAGTCATTCACACCCTCCTTTCTGAGGTCCTTAGAAGTTCTTTAGATTAAGAAGATAGAACACACATCAAAAGAGAAAAATACCAGCCCCTAGGTATCTTAAGTTTGAATTAAACAGGTTCAAGTTGCACACTCCCAAAATCAGTACTAATCATTGTCACCTATTTTGGAAGACCTTCATAGTTTTTTAATAAGTGGTAAATTTAGGGTTGAACTTTATTTTTTTTTATAATAATTTAGTACTATTAATATCTTTCTACATTTATTTTGTTTCCCATGTTTATTGTCACTGCCTTTATTTTCCCGGTAATTGTATTGGTGATTTATTTGATAAAAAAATAAACGTTTATAGTACTCGTCATATATGGGAAACATAATAGACACAAGGTAAAGTTAATTAGCCTAACTAAATATTTCTTTTATGTATTATTTTGAAATCACTGCACAGTAGTATATTTCGCAACTTTGTTTCTTTTTCATCAGTTTTGGGAACTCTCTTCCTCTACAACCAGCTGCAAATTTTGTGTACTCATTCACTGATATAGGAGATACAAAAATAACATCAAAACCCTTTTTCAAAAACCCTGTTCAAGCAGGGTGAGTTCAAAGTCATGTGCTTCCATAGCAACTGAAGATGTACACTGTACACTTTATATTTCTGCAAGTTAACAACTTTATGTGCCATTTCATTCATTACAGTATAAATGCAATATTGGTCAGTGTTATATCATTGCTTGTGTCCACAAAAAGGAATTGTTTTCAGAGACATACCACATGGATCACCAGAAAAAAAGAACACATGCTTATATTTAGCATTCTTAAACATTTATTGCATTTAAATTATCTATATCCAGGATATTGAAACTTTTTGCTTTGGGACTGAGAGACAATTTTTGTTTAAAAGATCATTGTTGTTGTGGCAATATCTAAGTATCCATCAAAATGTTTTTGTAATCTTATCAATCCAACTGTTACAATCTGAAAATCTAAGATCAAAGTAGTTCCTTCTTTACTTCCTCTTTGCACAATACCAACATGATGAAACTGAATTTGCACCTAACGTTCCTTGCACTGATTATCCATCATGGTATTTCATTCTATGCACGTGTTGCACACTGTGACCTTGACATTGTATTCACAACTTGATACTGGTTTCTGGGACAGCATCCTGCTCAACCCCCAACACCATGTGGATAACCAAAAAATATAATATAAAATATATAAATAAATATATAAATAAATATATAATAAATAAATATATAAAACTCTGATAAAACTGTATGACTTCTCAGATATATATCTCTGTTGCAGAGTACAGCAATTACCATGCACAGTTTAAGTAGTTCAAACCACTAAAAAGAACAAAAAAAAGATTTCTGGCACAGTACATACCCACATTTAGTTGACTTTCCCACATTTTGAAATGATGCCCTTATAGCAATTGCTTCATATTATCTCTTCTGATCTATTATACTCTCTGGTAATGTAATTTCACAGTGCTGTTACAGCCAGATGGGTTCATTATCAACCTAAATATATCTAATCAGTCTTCTGATGTCAGCAATTTCAGAGTGTTTACAATTTTTGGAATTTCATGTTAATCAATTCTTTTGTTCCCACAAAATCTGCTGCTTAATATTTAAAAAATCATTTTTAATCAGTAATACACACATAAGTAGTAGTTGTTAAATCAAATTTCTGATTTTTAGCATTCAGAGGGGTATATTTCAACCCTTCTCTGCATTTGCAGTTGTCTGTTGTAATACTTAAAGAGGAACTAAACTGAAAACTGGGGAAAAAAATAAATTTACCTTCAATCCCATAGGGCAGTCTGATCCATCTGGGGGTGTCCTGCATCAGGTCCTGCGTCGTCCCGACATCTGTCCCAGGGCCGGCGCTCAGGACGCGGTAATCTTCTCCTCAGGAGCGAGATCGGGTGACGTAGGATAAGAAAAAAATTTGGCAATCTCACTGCGCATGTGTCATATCAGCAAATTTTTTTGTTTGCGAGAAAAGGCTCCTAAGCACCCAAGAGCCCCCCTGGATGCCTAATGTAGGTATCCCCGGAGGCTTTACACTCCCATTCATTTTCGATCGCCTTGGTGGTCAAGAATTAGGGGGCAGGGCTGCACCTTTTTTTTTTTTAACAAAAGTGTTACATGTGAAAAAACAAAAAACAAAAAAAAAACAACAGAATTTTTACGTTGTCCACCCTTTTATGTAAAGTGAACGTTCTAAGTTTAGGTATGCTTTAATAGACTGCATGTTAAGGTCAGCTTGTCCAATCCAGCTGGTAATGTTAAGGTAGTGATGAAGTAATTAATTTCATGTTGCACTTTAAAATTGGAATGGATTATTAGTAATTATTTAAATGGCAAGTCAATATTCTTCTTGTAAGGGGAATTGCATAAACATAGAAAATATTTTCGTCATCTGTGTACCAACTCAACAAAACTTTGCTGTGGCTACTGTTGAATTCACAATGTAAGTATGTAAGAGAAATGTCATTGGAATAATGAGCCTGATTTATTAAAGCTCACCAATGCTGGAGAGAATACACTTTCATCAGTGAAGCTGGGTGATCTGAAAAACCTGAAATGGATTGCTTCAAAGTCATTTGATATTTGCTAGCAAATGTTTTGAATCCTGCACCAGATCCATTTCAGGTTTGCTGGATCACTCAGCTTCACTGATGAAAGTAAATCCTCTCCAGCCTTGGAGAGCTTTAATTCATGCCCAATGCCTCAATGATATTTTTCCTCACCGTCTATAATGTGAAACTACTTGCTCTTTGCTTGATATAACCCACTCCTTGGTCAAAAATGTCTCCTAGTCTGTGTGGGCAGTCATAAGATCTGGGCCTTCTTCCATTGTTCATTGTTTTGGTTTAGCAATGTTATATACTCATAAGATATGGTTTGCTGACTACCTGAATATATGGTGAATGACCAGGTTTTTCATCAATTGATTTTTTGTTCACTGATGGCATGGTCATATTCCAAAATGACAATGCCAAGATTCAATTGTGAAAAATTAGTTCAGGGAGCTTGAGAAATTATTTTTTTTACCTGGGTTGCCAACCAGACCTGAATCATTTTGGGATGAGCTAAAGACGTCTTTATGCAGTGGTCTGATCTAGATCCTCAAATTCTTATATGGTAAGTAATTTTTTGACAGAATGGATTATACTCTGAACAATTTGGTCAGTTTGAATCTTTAATGGTCAGTTATAGGTCAGTTTGAATCTTTAATGCTTGATGTTTTTTGTGTAAATGCTACTTTTTTATGTTACATTCTACTCATTCACAAACTTTCTTCATTTATAGTTACATTTGTTGCACTTGTTGTTTTGATGCTTTGGAAAGAGATCACATAACCAACAAACCCCCAAAAAACAAACAACAACAGTTTACAAACAACTTTATTCAAATGAAACATTTCCTAAAAGGTCACATTAAAATATAAAAAAACATGAAATAAATAAAAAAACACACACCACTAAATTTACATAACAAAAAAAATTAAAAAGAACAAACACATGTAAACCCACACTTCCATATAAAGCCAAAATAGTTAAAAAATGGTCCAACAAATATTGCATTCAAAAAATACTTACCAAACCAATATGCAATTTTGACCTGGAAAACTGGATTAGAAAATATGCAGGTCAAACATTTCAAAGTGGTAAAAAAGGGAGAATTTTACAATCAAACAATATGGCAACAAACACAATAACATAACATTAACATTGACTTCAAAGTTGCAAAATGGACATCGAAACATTCAAAGTTTAAAAAAAAAAGCAGCTATTGTGCTAAAGGGTAAGCAAAGTATCAAATGCAGCAACATAGATCAATTAGGATAACACACAGAACAACAGCCCCTCCTGCCCCTCCAAGAAAAAAAGACAACGAGAAAAAGCAATTTAGACAACACCCTTATAAATGCTTAAATTTAAGTGCACAGGTGATACAAATTCACTTGCAATTAGCACTTGCGCACTCTGTCAAAATTGGCTGTTTGTTATTTTTTTTTCAGTTGGACATTCCATAATCATTTATTGGGATATATATATATATATATATATACACACACATATACATATATATATCTAAAGAAGAAAAACAAGAACATGTGTGTGCTTGTGACTTTTGTGGGATAATCTAGTCCAATGGCAAAGCGGAGGTTTAGCCTGCAGAAAGTCGCAATATTTACCCCCAGGCGGATCCTCCGATCAGGCATCGTAAGCGTTTAGATAGCCGCCTATGTAGAGGAGCTGAACTCGGTTAACTCTTGCCTAATAGGAAAGAAATAAGTCATTTTAAAATATGCCTATTTCTTAGCTCATATAGATGTTTTAAACATTTGAACAGCCCAAACATTTTTTTAGGGCTAAGGGTGATATGTGTGCCATTAGAAAGAATGTTTTTTTAGGGGAACAGTGAGTTTAATGCAAGCTCGCCAGTGTGAAACTGCTGGAGCTGTGCATATCCATCGGAGAGATCGCTTCAGTTGATTACTTCCCGTACGCTAGTGCCTCGGATTTGGTTGATGAATTGATTTTAGGGCTCCGATTCAGGATCGCGAATACGCGCGCGCGTCAAGCTTCTGATTTGGCTTGATGAATCAGGCTCATTGTCTCATCTACACTTGACATAAAACTATTATAAAAGAAAGTGTTTGGTATTTTGGACAAAATGAGGCAAATAATGCCCTAGTATATTTTGGCAATGATCTGTTTAATCTATCAGCTATTCATTTGAAAAACCGCTAACGCATGTTAACACTATAACATTTTATAAAGTACATTTCTTTTGTACAAAAGTTGACATGTTACAAAAAGTACAATGTTCTGCATTTCTAAGCAACTATATATGGCTAATATTTTTGAAAAAAATCCAACTAACTGCTAGCATTGCAGACCCTACAATTTACAATCATATCTTAAGTCTATATGACATCCGATTTATTACAGTGCATGTCAGAAAATGACTTGTATATATTCAAAAGTCCTAATTACCACAGTAATTAATACTGTGGTGTATTTTTTTTAATTAATGACCTTTAGTGATGTTTTATCTTAAAAATACAGTATAGACCCAAATACAAGCTGATCAGAATATAAACCTTACTTTTACCCGACAAAAACAAGAAAAAAATATTTTGACTCAAGTACAAAATAGTAATCAATAAAAATGCCATTAAAATGAATTATGAATAAATGTTGTCTTATTTCTTAAACAATTACTTAAAAGGGAAAAACATTAAAATCAAATGGACCCAGTCTGTATAACTTATTCCCTGTGTTTAAAGGTTAAAGTATTTTGTATTAATTATTTCATTTTGTACTTACTGGGTATAATGGGTCATTTACTCCTAAAGTGGAACTATTTTCTGCTGTTAAAGTATTATTTAACTATTTATTTAATTATTTATACTATTTTTGTGGCAGAAGGGACAGACAATGTTCCTTCTGCAATAAAACATGCTTACCTACCTGTTTTCCTTCTTCTTTTCTGGGTTGACTGAGCTGCCAATACATCATTACTGCGTGCCTACCCTCCGGGGGACACATATGATAATGGTTGTAAATTAAAAAAAATAATGGGACAGATCATTTCTTTACCCATATATATAAAATTAGCTGAGATGTCAGTGGACAGTAACACTCGATATGCTGTTGAGAATGCAAATCAATTAATTTTGTCACATGTAAGAATGAAAAATACAGTGCTGCGACATCTAAAGAATTAGGTGTCATATACAATGTTGGTGTGATTTTGTTTAAAGAAGTCTAATTAACACATTATAGCAATCTGATTTTCAGCTGTTGGTAAACAATGGCTTACCAAGATGTTATTCATTAAATCATCAAAAGGTAACATTAAACTATATATATTTCTACTTTTTAATCACCATGCATAAATACAGAGATCTCCTCATAATTGTATGGTAACAAATGCTTTCATATAAAGCTCTCTATGCATTTAAATAGATCCACTATGTGCTTCACAACGTGGGAGGAATTTATTCCATGTTCTACTGTAAACAAAGACGTTGTGAATATGTATGAGTAACATCATATACTTATATTTAAAAACAACACACAAACATCTTATGTATTGTTGCTCCCTATAAAGAACATTTGTCCCAAAGGAGGCTCTGCAAAAGATGGATAGACAAACAAGGACATAACAGGAACAACCACCAAGCTTTGAGCCTAAACTGTTCTATTTTTTTATATTCTGCATTCATATATAACATTAGGGTAAATAATTTATTATTAGTTGCCCTTTGTAATATTAAACTTTAATAATTGGGATCACCAAAGAAAAAACAATTTTTAAATGAAATTATAATTTGGTATATGTTATAGTGAGCCCTATTGGGCTATATGGACAAACCTCCTGCCTAAATTTTGTAAATTCTGTAAAATTTCTATCACCTATCAATTTGGGCATCTGCATAGCCAACCGTACAAACCTCTTGTATCAGCAGGAACCTTGCCTGTGTTTTTGTGTAATTTTATGTCTATGCATTGATGAACGAGTGGTGGCATGTGCAATTGCTGCCAGCTCACCCCTGCAAGGAAGGTTGAAAGATAGAGAGACAGGGTAGATAGAGAAGATAGATATAAGATATATATAGATATATAGAAGATAGATATAGATAGATAGAAGATAGATAAAAGATAGAGAGACAGAGACTCATGATGAATACTAAATAATGTCTATGTTTAGATCCTAAAATACATGACCCTTAAGTTATAAATGTTCTCCTCTGAGGAAGCAGACTATGTATCTTTGAAACACGTTGGGATTTTACATGACTTAACATAAGAGCACCTGTCAACATACATTTTGATGATAAAAAAGTAGAATAAGATAATAGTTTGTTTAATTTTTAGATAAAGATTCTTTGGACTCTGCAACAGAGAGTGGAAGGAGACTGTTTATGTCTCTTTAGAAGTTGGCTGATCTCTTCACAGAGGAAGAGGGGAGGAGGCTGGGTTATGTTAACCTGTACTGGGTCATCTACTCTGTGACACCATCAAAATGTTTTGGTTGAAATAGTATGGGCAGCACCATGTTTGGTAATCTGTAAAATTCTATTTCAAATAGGTTGTGCTAGGGCTGACTGGATGACCAAAACCACCCTGCCCTCTACCCACCGCTGCCAACATCTGTAAATGAATGGACAGTCTGTGAGAACACAGCAAACCCTAATCAGTCTGTGAAGCCTATTTTTCTATTGGTTTCCATTAAAAAGCTGCTTCAATCATCTTTGCATACACACTGGCCCTGATTCATCAATAAAATCCGCGCTCGCTGGTCGCGCGTACTTTCGCGCTTCCAGCGAGCCAGTTTCCCGCGGTCCGGAGTCGAGTGCGCTCGTACACTCGCCGCCTCACTGCCAGCCGGATTCCTGCCTTGATAATAATGAGCAATAGGGGTCGCGAATCTGCCAATTAAGGCGATTAGATTTCAGCTGTATTTTTTAGGGGAACAGTGACTTTTAATGCAAGCTCGCCAGTGTAAAGCTGCCGGAGATGCGCGGCTCCGGCCGCAAGCTCATTCAGTTACTGAATTGCGCGACGGCTTACGATTTCGGATCGCGAATATGAATGCGCGAGCGAGCGTCTGATTTTGCTTGATGAATTAGGGCCACTGAATTACCTACCCCAGATCCGGATCAGTCTGGGTAAAGATTAGTAAAAGCCTTTGAACAGACCAAATATTAGGGAAATGGACAACAGGTCAGATGAGTATTCTTTGGCAGATGGTTCTTTGCTAAATCTTTTCAACCCTAATTATTTATTTTTGTTTAGCATAGGTTTAAATAATGATTTACCCCATCAGAGTTCTGCCTTTGTCCTATTTTTCCTCTTTTAGTGACAAATACAATTTGTTTTCCCAATAGTCACGAGCACAAGTAGAGCAGGTAAATCTCCCCTGAAGTGACTAAGACAGCAATAAAAAAGCAGACAGAGGCTGTAACCAACCCTCTACTTTATTCAAGACTATAACAAATGAATTTACATGTTCTTTAAAAACAGCTAGCTAATTTGTCTACTTCAAATAGGTTCAAGCTGTTTATTTACTGTTGAATGTACTTAAAATGATGCAAACATATCTTTACAAACATATGCAGCAAAGAAAAGGATGCTGCTTTCTTTGTTAAAGGTCATGTTGATTTCCATGTGCAAATAAAGCAATTGTATTCATGAAACAAATTGGTATTAGATTTAATACAGCAGGCAGGAGAGCTGAAGCTTGTTGAGACAAGACACAAACAGGAACAATGCACAGGAGTCAGATTCCTGGCAAAGAAACAAGTATACTTTACTTCTACTTTAATCATGGTTTAACATTTGCAATCTGGAAACAGAAGATGTACAGACGTCAGCACACAGCATTATCATAATGGACTATGTCTACAAAACAAGGCAACTGCAAGACTAGTTTATGCAGAAGACATCTGCTGTAAATGACTATATAATAATAATTTTTACATGTGTTAAAAAATTATATAAAATGGAAGTGTGGTTGGTTAACAAAAATTAAATATTTAAACAAGCATCTGTATTGCTTACAGTAACCAGTCAAATCTGTCATTGAAGATTTTATTGAAGCATACATCTTTCCTTTTATTAAAACGATTAATAGATATTAAAACCTAATTTAAGTTTCAACAAAAAGTATTTACTTGAATTTAGCCTAGATAAAACTCCTATTTTGAAACATCTTAAAGAGGAACTAAACTGAAAACGGCAAAATAAAAAAAAAATACACTTACCTTAAGTCCCGCAGTAAATGTCCGATCGCTCCGGGGGTATCCTGCATCAGGTCCCGCGCCATCCTGACTTTCGTCCTGGAGCCGGCGCTTCGGGATCCACCATCTTCTGCTCTTCTTCCTGGTTCCTCATCCTACGTCACCCAACCCAGACGCGAGATTGTGATGTAGGATGAAAAATAAAACATGTCGATCTCACTGTGCATGCAGCGAAAAGACTCCTTCTGCGCATGCCCGAGCATCCCAGTAGAAGGAGCACCCAAGAGCCTCTCGGGATGCCTGATGTAGGTATCCCAGGAGGCTTTGCGCCCGGCTAGGCAGTCAAGAATTAGAGGGCAGTGCTGCACTCTTTTTTATTTTAAAAAAGGGTGTTGCTCTTAAAAAAAACAACAACATTTTTACTTGTCTACCCTTTTGTCTACCTGTTTTACTTGTCTACCCTTTTGTCCACCCTGTTTTCTACTATTTTATGCAAAGTGAAATTTCTGAGTTTAGGTACGTTTTAACCTCCTGGGCGGTTCATTTCTGTCTGGATTTATATGTCTAAAAGCGGTACATTGTTTTTCATGAAAAGTTATTTTACAGTATAATATAATAGTATGAGTATAATAAAGTTTGAAACAGAAAATCATGTCAAAACACTAAATTAAATACATTAAAAAAAATAAATAAATAAATAAATAAATACATTTTATACTCATATTATTATATTATACTGTAAAATAAATGTTCATGAAAGATAATGTACTGATTTTACACAAATAAATCCACTGTATTGCATTCAATTATTAATTATTAAATAATTTATTCAATTATTTTGTATTGAATGCAAAACAAATAGATTTGAATTTCACACCATGCCCCGAACGGAACGTGCAGACGCACCGACGTCACCGGGAACTGCTGGTGACTCATCAGATGCGGTGGATGCCGACCGGGGTAAGAAAGAAGACAAGGATCACGAAGGAGGACGCCAGCGAATCAGGTAACTTTTTTTTACCCCCAACATTCCTAATGAAAATGCCACTTGTGGAATTACCTACAGACTTTTAACCTGCACATTGTAAATAAAATCATGAGGAATCCACATCTGGCTGTGATGTGACTTATCGGTCAGTTGTCTAATTACTTTGCATTCTTTTCTGTAGATCACCCTCAATTGTAAAATTATAGGGATTAACCAATATAAGATTTAAGCTTTTAACCCTGGGGCCAAATGGCATCCTGACTTTTCAGCAATGACGGATGTTGATAGCCAACTGTGACAATACCCCTTCCCCTAGGGCCCCTCCTTGGTAGTAATTTCCTGGTTGATTGGAAAAACAATAGTAAAAGAGGCATCTTATGTAGGCGGATGAAGATCTTTGAGGGATTCCCAGGAATGACAGTATGGGCCATAACCCATCTAGTAAACAAAGTACTGTAGCTGCTGTGTGGATATTCTGAGGGACTAAAACTTTGCCTATTTTGTACTAATCTCTGGAGACAGGTCTGACATTTGGAAGTGAGAGAAAATGCAGGGAGAAGGTGGCAATTCAGTTTATAACTAATAAGGTTACTCAGGGCCAAAATAATGGAGCAACCAGTAAACCATGTTATGGTCTAATCCTTTTGAATGGTGAATATGCTTGGTAGAGGGTCAGACCTTATCTCCGTATCTTCAGAAGAATTGTGGGACTGCCCAACTCGTTTTTGTGTTAATCATTTTTGTTGGGATTTTTAAACATAAACAACACAATTAACAAAACAGAAAACAGTCACACTTGGGGTTTCTGTTCAGGGGGTTAAGGTCTGAGTGTTAGGAATCGCTGATCGGGCCGGCAGTTCCATGCTGTGCGCCACCGCAATATCCCACACCACCTATTTTGTCTATCAATGTCACTTGCAACAGCAAGGAGAATAGAGAAATAGCAGCAGCCCCTGCCTCCCTTTAGCAGTGCATCCTTGTATTTTATCTGCATACCTGCATATCCTTGTTTCTGTCCCTGTGAGTTAATGCTGGCTGGACTGACCTCTTGCTCCGTATTCTGGACTTGGTCTTTGTTGGAATCTTAGTACTGCTTAATCTGTGGACTCCTGGTCCTCTGTCAGCCCTTCCCCAGACCCCATCCCTTGTGGATGTCCTGGGGTAACCATGTGCTGGGAAACACAACCAGTCTCCTGAGGCTGAGGGGTGCTTGCTACATGTGAGGAGTGTGGCGTTAGATTGGGGGGACTGCTGTCTGGTGAGTACTGTTGCTGGACCAGCCTTACACTTACATGATTGGTAATTAGTGATTAGCTTTAAAAAAAATTCACTGCATGCCTTTAGTGTGAAAGAGCCCTAATATTAAATATTTTTAATTTTCATACATGATTTTAATGCAATGTAAAATGGTTTATGCTTAGGATCAAGGGGAAGTTAAGCTGGGGATTTTGATATGTAAACACTTGCCATTATACTGTGCACATGCCCAGCTCAGATCACAATCCCACCATACCCTGGTGTTGTGAATTAATAAATTACTGTGTGCATATGAGTTAGGTCATATCTATGCAATCAGAGGAGTATGCAGACGTATTTGATATAGATGACTGGAGAACAAAACCCAGAACAACTCCATAGAGTGAGGAGAGGTGAGTTCAAGTTCACTTTAGCTCTAAGGCCTAATTCAGACTCATCTTGAGCCACAGTGTTCTGCCACTGGCTCAACCATTCTAGTGAAAGGGAGAGGTTGGGAATCATTATTTACACGGTGCACACAGCGCAGTTTCCAAAAGTGGCTCGCATGTGGACATGCGATTGTTCTTTGAAGATCTGCGCCATATCCTTGTACAAATGTGATTGTCCACGGTGCGCTTTGCCTTCCCCAGCTGCACAGCAGCATTTTGCAGTGTGTCAGGGAGCAGAAAACTGGCAAGCTTTAAAAAGGATTTAAAAGCCTCACCCATTTAAGGCGTTATAGTTTGTTGCCAGTTTACAGTTGTACGCTATTTTAGGTATCCAATTATCAAACTCGGTCTCTTCTTTCATACCTTTAAGATCATCTTGAGATTTTTTTTTGTTTAAAATATTTTTGTTTAAGATATTTTTTTACTAAAAGTAAAGGTTTAGTAAACAGTTGCATGAACACTTTGTGAAAGAAAAAAATTGCAGCTGGCATAATTTAATTGTATGGGTCTTCGACTTATATACCGTGTTTCCCCGAAAATAAGACCTACCCCGAAAGTAAGCCCTAGCATGCTAATCATGCACGGGTGAAATATAAGCCCTCCCCCAAAAGTAAGCGCTATTGGCTTCTTCGGAGGGTGTGGTCACGTGGTACACGGAGGGATACCAAGAGGAAGGAGGGGGCAGAGAGAGAGAGAGCAGGAGATTTCAAAAGCACTGGAGCAAGGGGTGAAGAAATCGCAGGGTTAATTAACCTACAGTACTCTGGTGTGACACTAGCAGAGGTTGGTGTATTCTCTTTTCAAAAGGTCCTTGCTGGTATTTTATTCATTAGCAGCAATGCATTTTTATTAATTGATTTTTTTTTTTGCTTTTACTCAGATTTAACATGTAACTCTATGAGTCACATGTTCATTGTCAGCACATTTTCTTGTTATGTTGCACTTGTTTGCTTATGAAGCTGTGTTTTTTTTCATTACTCATTTATGTCAATTCTTATTCATGACTTCTTGTATATAACAGAAGAAATCTGTGATTTTGACAGGTCAGAGGTAACACAGAGGTATCTTTCTGTAGTAATATTGGTTACAGGTTTTGGTAAATACAGATTTTTGTACATGAATAAATATAGTTTTTTTTGTGAGAAAAATAAGACATCCCCTGAAAATAGACACTGTCTTATTTTCGGGGAAACACGGTAGTATTATGTTTAATATATTGTTTAATTTATTTGGGGGCTTATGATTGTCCTTGGAAGGGTTCATGAATGATCCTTTTCAACCACAAAAGACTGCATGACGCATGAACGAGTGCTGTACATACAGCGCCGTTCTGCTCTATGGAGGAGGGAGAGCTACTGAGTGGCACCCCCTTGCTCTCTCTCCCATTTACTTTCATTACGATCGTTCCTCCTCCATCTTCTGTGGATTCTATATACCAGACATATACCAGATTTTTGTTCGATATCAGCCCTAATTCGAATATTGGACGAGAATCATGTGACATGGGTATGTAGCCTAATAATCTACCATCAAGAATCACCACTGAATTAATTCACATACAGAACACAAAATCATGATACCAAAGATGAAATGATAAATCATAAGGATTTAGGTCATAGGTAAATTACGTTTTGGCTTTTGGCTACTCAGCATAAGCAGTGCTGGTATGTGAAACTTTTTTACTCACCATCTACTAAACATACGAGGAGGTGCTGAGAAGTTCCTGGCATTGCCCCCTTCCAGATGAAATAGAAAAATGAGTGTGGGGCATATGACAGCCTAATATCTTAGTATGTAACTGTGCAAATATCAGGTCTGTGCGATTCTTTTTTCTTTTAGTGAGAAGCTGTGATGGCAGAGGCACAAGCAAGTTTCACGTCGTTGGAGTTACGGGCCTGTCATGAAGTTTTTGTTCCTCCAGGGAAAGTCAGCAAAGGACATTCACACTGAGATGTCACAAACACTGGGGGAGAAGTGTCCTTCTTAAAGCACTGTCAAAACCTGGATATCTCATTTCAAGACTGGGCATTTCACTGTTGAAGATGAGCCCCGCAGTGGGTGCCCCCCAACCTTAACTGACCCGGCAACCGACGATGCTGTCCATAAGCTGATTATTGAGGAGCGGCGAATAGCCACAAAAAAGGGGAGGGAGGGTGTTGAGTTTGTTATCACCACTATCCTAGACATTTGCAAGCTTTCAACGAAGTGGGTGCAGAAATGTTTGAACAGTGAGAAGAAGGAGGAACGAATTGAAGCATCCAAAACCGTTTTGGCCTATTTTGAAGCTGCACAGGACTTTTTGGCTAGGTTAGTGACTGAGGATGAAACCTGGCTCCACATCTATGATCCTGAAACCAAGGAACAGTCAAAGGAATGGCGCCACAGCCGGTCCTCGTAGCCAAAGAAATTCCAAACCCAGAAATCGCCCAAAAAAGTCACAATGTCCATTTTCTCAGACAAAGACGGTATTCTGTTGGTGGACTACCTACATTCGGGCTCTAGTATCACCAGACAGTATTATGCTAACCTTCTGGACCAGCTAAAGGTGGAAATTAAGTTGACCAAAGAGATTCTTTTTTTTGCAGGACAATGCACCTGTCCACACGTTCAACGTTGTGGCTGCCAAATTGAACACCCTGGGTTTCCAATTGGTCCACCATTCTCCCTTCTCACCTGACCTGGCCCCTTCGGACTAATATCTGTTCCCAAATTTGATCAAACACAGGAAGGGGAACGTTTTGAGGACATTTCTGACGTCAAAGATGCGGCTGAGAGCTGGTTTGCCGCCCAACCAAAGGACTTTTTTTTGAACAGTCTAGAAAAGCAGCAACTACGCTGTACCAAGTGCATCAGTCTCAGGGGGGGATATGTTGAATAAATGTCTTGTTTCATAACTCTGGGTCTCTTCTTTCTGGGCAAAGCCAGGAACTTCTCAGCACCCTCTCGTATTTCAATGTGTCAGTATTCTTGAGGGAACAGCTGGCGCAAAACAAGAACTTGTCATTTTTTCTGTATTTGTATTGATCATAAAATAGTCTTGTTCTTAAATGTACTTCACTACAAAGACTTGAGAGACACCACAACTGTACAGACAGTTGTGGGGAGTAGAGCTATTATTGATCCTGACATGCCTGCAGTTTGGTATATTAATCGGGAGTAATACAATGCACTAGTCATTTTCAGCAAGAAAACTTCAATTGCAAGTTCTAAATTGCCTCATCAAACTGTTAAGCTGAGAAATTACACTGTAATTTCATTGAATGCAAGAAAGGTACTTCTCTTTCATCTTGAGAAAGAACTGGTCTTGTCAAAGATGAGAGGATCATGGGTAACTGGTTCTTTCATAGATAAGATTCAGGAATACATTTTGAACCTTGGATTTAAACTTGAAATATCCAATTGCCAGAGTTAAATGTAAGCCTACTGCTGAACAAATACTATTAAAGTGCAAATACAATATACACAAAAAAAATTGTTTTACAAAGTGCTGTACATATTGACCTTTTTTTATCATCATGTCACAAACTTAAACGTTATGTAGCACCTAAAGTAGAATTTATGTTAATTTTCATTTTATAACAGAATCTTATGTCTATTTTCCCTTTAGGGTACGTTCCCACTAGTGTGTTGCATTAATACACGTTTCTATGCTGATTTATGTGCATAAAGCAATGTAGAATACATTAATTTGTGCAATTGGTTGTCCTATATTCTTAATGGTGTATGATTGCAGCATGTATGATTTTTTTTTTTTGTGCGTTGGGCAAATTAATGGGCTGCCCTAATACAACACACATATTAATGCACAGGCCAGCTTGCTGCATTAAAAAAAAAACACAGCACAGAGTCACAATGGGAGCAGGCCCCTATGAAGATTTAGGTTCATATCTTGTTCTAGTATATTCACATTATTTGTCCACAATAATTTTCACTGGGACATAACTAAGCCAATTATTTGACCCCTATATCACTCTATACAATATGATTTTAGTTTGCCAGAATTTTACTTTAACCTATTTTTTCTTTTTATACCTTTAAACTTGGTGGTGAATGTATGTTGAAAGCTTCGCTCTGTGAATTAAGCTTAAAGTTTAGACTGAAAGTAAATAAAACTACCTACTGTATTAAAGTTGCTCAACTTCTGGACCTGGGTTTGCTTTTTCAATTTAGTCAGGTTTAGGTTGTTTTTCCTTTTCTTGTAGCCTTTGCAGGATTGCCACTTTCTGACTATGTGAGTCCAGGAGCTTTTATAATAACCTGCTAGATATTGTACATTAACATTTGAATATTTAGTTTAGGAAAGCTTTTTTAAATAAATCTCTAGAAACTAGTAAGGCCCTGATCCAGCAACAGTTCTCACCAGACACCAGTCCCCTAATCCAATAGACACAGCACAGAACTGATGGCCTGATAAGTGTTTCCTAACAAAACATGTATAATTCATTTAAAGACTGAAGCATTTTTATGGCCAAAAATAAAACAAGAATCACCTCTGGCAAACACCTGTTTATAGTAACCAAATTTCCCATATTGCATAAGAAAAAAAACTAAAGCTTACTGCACAATGTTATTAAAATGTCAAAACTGCTTATGACTAATCAATAAAATTCCATTGGCTATTACTAACTTTTTAAATTAAATGCTTAATTGGTAACAGTAGGATATGCCAAGCATAACAGTTCATATTAATTACCAAATCCATTTTTTCTAATTGGAGATCTAAAGAGCTAGTATAGGTAACTACATTTGATATGCAATTGGGCTTTTTGCATTTAAAACCCAATTAAACATTTTTGTGATCAATAATATACTAGCTTAGACCCAGATATTGTCTTTGGTGCAGTTATAATTATATCAGAGCACCCAATCCTGGTTTAATACTTACATTGGCACTGGCCATTTGTCAAAAAACTTCTTGCAGGACCCATGCATTTGATTGCAATCTGCAATCCCACTAGAGACTTCCAACGGTTTCAGCTTAAATATTACTTAGGAAAAAGCACAAATTACATTTTTAAGTTGAATTTAAAGTGGAACTAAACTGAAAAAAGGAAAAATTTAACTGGAGATGTTCTTGATTCTTGACGACATCCTGGAATCCTCCTCCTTCCTGGAGCAGAGGAAGCACCCGGCATGGCCATCTTACTCCGTCTTCTTCCTTGTTCTGGCTATGTCACTCAATCTCGCACTGCAAAATCGGGTGACGTAGCCTGCAGTAAAGGGGGGGGGGGGGAAATGCCAACCTCACTGCGCATTTGTGAGATTAGCATTTCTTTTCCCTCAGTTTAGGAAAATGCCCCTTCAACCCTATGTAATTATTTTCGGTGATAGCTTCAAGTTAAAATTTTAAGTTGAAAGAAGCATATCATATTCATACAAAGAAATTATTTATTTAGGAGAATCACTCTAATTTGTTTCTTTATTCTCCCTTTTGTTTGAGAGTAAAACAACAGTCTTTTATCCTACCATTTAATTCAGTGGACAAATTGCTTTAAATCAGCCAAACATGATTTAGGAATATATAATTCTATGCTCCATACTCTACATGTATATTCTTATGGAAATAAAAAAATCCAATTTATTGGATAGCAAGTTATTTACCTTCCTATCTGCTCACAGAAAAAAAAAATTACCATCCCTGCATCTCTAAAGCAATGAATATTAATTACAGGTATAGGGTTTTTAAAATAAAACAATTGAACTTTAAGTTACAGTTATAATAACTGAAATTGATGTTCAGAAAATATGTTTTCAACCAGTAAGACAAAATATTTAATTTATAATATTTAGTAAATGCATTCTTAATATATTTTGGAGAGATAAATATTTATTACACTTATTTGTGCTTCTTATCTTTTCATGCATCATTCTGATAAATAATTTATGGCTACGTTTTTCACTTCTTTTGTTGCTCTAGTAAAATATAAATATGTTAGGAGTAAACATGCAACTGCATGCAAAGTGCAAAAGAATTATAAAGAATTATAAAGGAAATACAGGGAAGTCAATCAGTTAACCCTAAAGAGGTTAGCATGGGAATACCCTTCAACTTTAATGTTAATCTGCTATTGAGTAAAAGAATGATGTTGCAGATATAGCACAGAGATTTGATGTTTTGCAAACTATGCTAATTCAAAAAAAGCAATGTTGCACAGGCTGTTTTCTAGCTAGGTTGTGAAGCCCTGCTGATAAGCAAAACACTTTTCAAAGTGCACTCAATTTTTATTGATGGTGGGTATGCAAAATGTACAAAGGCTTCAACAGCTTTTAAAAGCAACTTCAGCATGTGTTTCCTATGAGAAAATTGGTTTCTTGCAACAGCAATAAATTTGGAACAATGTTTATGTACTAATTCCTTTGCACATAGTAAAAAAAACAAAAACATGAAAACCTACAAGTCTATAATCATCTGGACATATTTTCTAGGTCAGAAAATATGCTTAGGAAAACAGATTTGATGATTCATTCTTTAAATCCCAGACAAAACCATCTGGAATACACCCTATCCATGGAATATCCTTGCCGGAGTCCATGGAAACATTTCCTTTGTTTATGCATTTTTAAATTTAATTGCTTTATGTAGACAACATCAACCTTTTTATCTTGGGCCTATTGTGTATTTGTGGCAACTGTATGAGCATGGAGGTAACAATAAACCTTTCACAAGCTTATGCAACTGAAACGTATACTTTGTAAGCAGAAATAACTAGTGTTCGTCGAATAGCTCACTATTGGATTCGGCAGCTATTCGCTCGAATATAGCAAAAAAATTCGGGTGGTCGAATGTCAAAGTCGAACACCATTAAAGTCAATGGGAGGAAAAATTCGTTTTTTTTTCCAGCACTGTGTAGAGCTTCTACAGCCTCCAAACAGGTGTAAAAAGATACATTATAAAAGGATACATAAAAAGATACATTGTAAAGAGATACATTGTAAAAGGATACATAAAAAGATACATTATAAAAGGATACATAAAAAGATACATTGTAAAGAGATACATTGTAAAAGGATACATAAAAAGATACATTATAAAAAGATACATAACACTAATACATACCCCTGTACTTCACATGAATATTAAAGAGCACCTGTCACATCAATTTTAGTCTAAAGCTAGGTACACACTTCCAATAATTATTGTTAGAAAATGAACGATTACGACTGATCAACGATTATGCACGATTATACTTGAACCATCATATTGTGCACAATTCTGTACATGCTGTAACAATATGATCGTTCAAATATAATCCACCAACAGCGTCCACACACTAGATACAATCGTTTGAACCATGCAGGGAGGGACATATAAAGGAGAAAGTGTTCCGCAGAAACATGCACAATCACTGAACGACACGATACTGTACACACGATAGATAGTGAAAGATCGTCGGCCAATCAGATCCTCCGTGGCGGTCGTTCATTTCCAACGTTAATCCTCATTCGTCGGCGTCCTTGGTCACTTTTTTTTGGCCAATCGGTTGTTCATCGGTCGTTCGTCAGTCGTTTCTAACGATAATTATTGGACGTGTGTATGCAGCTTTAGTCTACACGGACTGTTTCCCTAGCGTTTAACCTGAGGCTTTTTAAAGCCCATGTTTAAAGTCCCCATGCATTCCCATGGGCTAATCTACACCAGGACGTTTCCTTCAGGCACGTTTTTGAGGGTTATCTTAAACGTTGCTTGCAAAATTTAAAAAATTAAAACGCTGGATAAACGCGGGAAAATGCTTCTATTGAACTCAATGGAGGCTTTTTCAAGCGTTTTTAAGCTTTTATGAAAGCTTCCACTGAAAACAATGGTGGGTTTTTTAAACATTTTTAGCAGGACTTTGGAATTTTGAAGCCCCCTTTAATAAGGAGACTCCCAGCCTGGGGAATGAGTACAGGGGTATATAAATCCCCTTACTCATTCCCTGAAAGGGTTAAAATATAAGTAAAAAATAGGCTTTAATGTTAAATTATTTTATTAATGTGTGTGTGTTTGTGTAATTAAACTTTTTTTTTTACAGGTTATCCCAATGACAGGAGGATTTCCAGGGTTGCAATGAGCACAGCCCTGGAAATCCTCCTGACTGTGAGGGATTGCAGGGCACTAGGGGTTAAATGAGGACAAGCCTCTCTATTCACCCCTAGTGCTCTGGCTGAGGTTTTACATTTCTCAGACATTCAGCACTAGAGATGAATGGGGAGACTTGTGCCCATTCATCCCTAGTGCTCTGTGATTGGCTGAGAAATAGGAAATCAGGATTTCCCTTTCCTCAGCCAATCGGAGCAGAGCAATCAGCGGAGCTTTACTATGCTGACAGCTCTGCTCCCCTGATCACTGTGACGAGTGATCAGGGGAGCAGAGCTGTCTCTTCCCCATTATTCACTTTAAGAGATCATTACAAAGAACAAGGGGGCACTCTTTGCATCTGGAGGAAAAGAAGTTCCGGATAAGGAAGGGATTCTTCACTGTAAGGTCTGTGAAAATGTGGAATCGGCTCCCTCAGGAAGCAGTTTGAATGCTTTAAGAAAAAGCTGGATGTTTTTCTACAAGCACAGAATATAACTGGGTATAAATGCTTTAAAGAAAAATAACAGTGACTGTTGATCCAGGGAAAATCCGATTGCCTCATGGAATCAGGAAGGAATTTTTTTTAACAATAACAATAACATTAAGAATAGGCTAGAGGACTAACTGTTCAGGTGAGAGTTTATTTCAATAGCCTGGAGCCTGGAAGGGGTTCGCAGCTTAGGGGGTTGGTAAAAAAAAGGGGGGGGGACTTCCGGGAAAGGAGTCAGGCAGCCAGCAGCTCTTCAGGTCGGCTCTGTTTCAGACCAGTGATCTCTTCATCTTCGGTGTGCCATACCTGCTTACAGCAGTTCTTCAATTCTCTGTGCAGGCGGCGGATCAGCTGGGACTTTCTTCAGCCGCTCCTTCACGAGTGGAGAAGCTCGGGCCGGTGTCCTCTGCTCTCGGGGCTTTGGGTTCCTACTGGGCAGCGGGCAGCCATCTTGTTCACGTGGCGCCCGAGAGAATACAGCATGGTGAGTCTTGCTGCATCCCGCACTCATCCACAGCAGCTCCTCACAGTCATTCATACATTCAGAGGATCAGCTGGGCTGATGACTTTTTCATCCTGAGTGGGGAAGCACAGGAGAGTGTTTTCTACCCCTGGGACTTCTGATTCCCATAGGACAGCAGGCGGCCATCTTGCCCACGTGGCACCCGAGGGACTGCATCCCTCACACAATGCTCCTGCTTTTGGACTAGAGGGTCAATCTGGTGCCATCCTGCCCCACTGAAGGGAAACAGCTGCCACCTCTCTGCAAATAAGTGATACACCCACTCATCATTTTTGTGGTGATCAGGAGACCACATTCCCAACATACTGCCCTGGTGCTGGGGTCAGGGGGGCAATCTACTGCCATCCTTGCCCTTCAGTGGAAACACAGCTGTCAGTTCTCTGAAAATAGATGATATAACAGCTCATTGATCCAGGGACATTTTATTTAAAAAGGTTATTATTCTACTGGGATTTGCAAAACCATAAGGCCGCTCAAGTCATTTCTGGCTTTGTACTTGCCTCCAAATTCAGCACCTTGTAAGTACCTACAGCATGTCTCTGTAAGAGGATTCCCCCTCTTGCAGGCCGGGCTCATTGATATGGTATCCTATGCATACACCAGGAGGTATGCCCCTGCAACTGATGAGGTATAATATTACCCTACTTCATAGTGCACAGCTGTCACAGCAGAAGCATGTAGGATCTAAAAACTTGCATTGTACTACCCTTGTACACAGTGCCCACACTCGCTACAGGATTCCACTGCCTATTTTATTTGGAAATGCAACATCATAAGGCTGCTCAGGGGGCTTTTGGACCCTTGCCAGCTGTAAAACGCAATACTTTGCACAAACTGAATTACTCGGTGGGATTAATAGTATTTTACAGATTGAAGATAGACTGATCTACTACTTTCCTTTTGTGCTGGCTTTCACATGGACTGCTTATTGAATACCTCTTACTTGGCACTACCCCCTACTAGCAGGCCAGGGCTGCTCTGCTTCGGTTGAACTCTTTAGTTGTCCTATGGATTCCTGAACTCCCGATCCTCTCTAGGCCACAGTGAACACTCCCTGTTATTTACCCGCTACTGCAGAAATATCCTCAGGTAACATACAGAACTCATCTTCTTAAAGGATGCAGTAAACGTCTCTAAAGGGGGATCCCCCTCCATACAGGCCGGGCTTATTGATGTGATATCTTATGTGTACTCTAGGAGGCCCTTTTTCTATAACCAACTATGTAAAACCGTTTTTAGCGGGTGCATAACTGTTATAGCACAGACAAGGCGGAACTACACCAGTCAATACGTCAGCCTGTCCTCTGCTCGGCCATCTGTTGTTGATTCGCCCCGTCCTTGTGAGGGACATTGTATCACTCATAGTACTTCCTGGCCGATTTATTGCGCCTGTGTTTGGGCGCACGTAATCCACATACATGGGCAAAGGAAGGCCCCAAAGTCAACCCTCCCAAAAAAGGGAGATTGGCAATTTCTTCGCCAAAAACCGCCCCTCAACTTCAACTGGGGAGGGCCCCAATACCAGACACAGGCACGTCACATAGAGCAGGACCTGGCGGGCTCGGTACAAGATGATTCCACACTTGGCTCACTTCTCACCCGTGGCCCGGAAGAAGACATTCATTCTCTTCCCAGCCCCCCACAACTCTCTGTTGACTCCAAAGATAGTTGGGTTCGAGATGAACACCTCAAGTCCATACCTACTAAATCTGACTTTGAGTATAGAGGAGGTCGAACAAGTCTATGAAACCCTTAGAAGCCACATGCAACAACATACGCACACTTTATATGAACATACGGCTCTAATACAGCAACTCCAGTACCAACAGGATGATCTTGAAAACCTTAACAACATAACAACATAAGGATCGGGGGTCTACCAGAATCGGGGGTCTACCAGAATCCATCGAAAGGACCTGCATGCCGCTGCCACCTCAATATTCATTGACCTGAATAAGCCTAAAGATAACTTTATAGATATTTACCGGATACACAGGACTCTTGGCCCTAAAAGTCAAGACCCCCAACGTCCCAGAGATGTCATCTGCCGCATCGACTCTTTACAACTTAAGGAATCCATCATGCTAGAGGCAAGATCACAGGAAGAATTCACGCTCAATGGCCAACCCATAATGTTTCTCTCAGAACTTTCTTGTCAAACCCTGGTGCTTACCTATGCACACCTCAATGTTGGTTATGTGAATGTTTTTACTTTTTACTACTAATGCCTCAATTTGTTTATTGGTACTCTGCTCTTTGAGCTGATAATACATGGTATTTTCCTGTACTCCTCCCCCACACATATATCATACACTAACTTACTTTTTGTATTATTAGCTTGAGAATACATTTGCCCGGCCTGGACGAAGGGAGGGCTTCCCCCGTTCGTCCGAGGTTTCCACGCTAAGGGACAACACGCAGACGACCTGCGCAGAGTTTTACTTCCCTGTGTCTTCTCCCCCCGTTTCCTAAAAGGGGGTGTTTTTGGACGGAGGCCCAGAATAGTTTGGCAGTTTTTGGCACTCTTCTGGCGGTCTTGGTCCGAGACACCTCCTGCCTTTATATCTGAACCCCCATCCTTCTTGCCTCCCCCCCCCCTTTTTTCTACAGCCTAGACTGATCAATCATGAGTGTTCTCAAAATTATCTCAAATAATGTCAAGGGGCTAAACACTCCTGAAAAATGCTCTATGTTGCTGGCTCAGCTATGTAGACAACGTGTCTACCACAGCTGCTCCCCCAGTTCTAAATCTAAAGGGGTTATCATATTAATCTCTGTCTCACTCAATTGGGAATTGAAGGAGATGGTTCGCTGCCCCAACGGTAGATATCTGTTTATTAAGGGGGTTCTGAAGGGCAATTACGTTTGCTGTGGTCTACTTCCCCAACACTGGGCAGGCCGCCAGTCTCTCTCCTCTTTTAGAAGTTCTAGACAATTTTAAGGAGGGCCTTCTAGTGTTTGGGGAGACCTTAATTTCACTCTTGACCCAGAACTAGATCCATCCCACTGCTCTGGCAAACTTCTGCCACACACTTTCAAACAGGCCTACAGAAGCCTAACCAGCTTTCAGTTAATGGATGTATGGAGACTATTCAACCCCACTGGACCTGACTATACCTTTTGAATCCATACCCCTTAGTTTGTACTCGAGAATAGACCATTTTTGGCTGCCTCTCTCTGAGTTGTCTCACCTGACCCCTAAGTCATGGAACCGGCGGTTTTTCTTCCAGTCCAACAACACCTCCGACAGTATTCTCCTATTGGTCTGGGAAACTCACAAAGCAGTAGTTAGAGGTCTATTTATCAAGCATGGAGCGAGACATAGAAAGGCGTGTGAACAAGAGATTGGGAAACTCTTGATAGGTATCAGTGCCCTAGAAACCTCCCACAAAGTATCCAGTGACTTAGATAAGGGCAGGGAACTGCAGGCCCTGAGTGAACAGTCGGCAGTGTTATTTCGCTACAAAGCTAAGGCATCCCTAGCTAAATACAGAAGAGCCTTTTACGAATTTAGTAATAAGAGCAATCGGATGTTGGCAAGGGCTCTTCGTGAACAGAGGGCACGCTCTTTTGTCCCCTTTGTCTTGGGAAGAGCTGGTAGTAAACTCTTTCATACGGACAACATCGCACTCTCCTTCCGCAACTTTTATGCTGATCCTTATAATGTCACAGGATCCGATACACCTTCTCAAAACACGGACAAATTGGAGGCAATAAAAAAGTACCTTACCAATTCCAAAATGCCGACAATCCCTATGCATGTTAAGGAGGCAGTGGAGGCTCCACTTACAGCAGAAGAGCTGCACAATGCTATTAAAAAGCAACCCCACAAGTAAAACACCTGGTCCTGACGGACTCCCTCTTTCCTACTACAAAACTTTCTGTGACTCCTTGAATTCACATTTCATTGTGGCGTACAATTTCATAACGGAAGGCTCTGGTTTCTCCCTGGACTCCCTGTGGGCTACCATCACAGTTCCCCCCAAAGAAGGCAAGGACCCTTCTTCTTGCGTCAGCTATCGCCCGATTTCTTTGCTGAACCAAGACTTGAAACTGTTCACAAAGATACTGGCGACCAGATTGCTTAGGGACCTCAGATTGCTTTAACAGACCTACTACCCCATTTGAACAACTGTGCATCATCCCCTATCTACACTTTATATCCTCCTGCAAGATTCCCACCCACAATCTTCACCATCCTACTTTATGGAATGGGAAAAAGACTTGGAGGTTTCCTTGACCGGGGACCAGAGACTGCTGAAATAGTCCCATAAAGCATCCATTAGCAATAGGTTCCAGGAGTCTAACTTCAAAATTCTATCCAGATGGTACCTCACTCCTGAAAGATTACACAAACGTATGCTGGAAGTGTCAGATCGCTGCTGGCGATGCCAGTCGGCACATGGATCCTTCTTACACATATTTTGGGACTGCCCCATTATCAAGCCTTTCTAGTCCTCGACCAAGGACATAGCCCAACACATGACGAACTGCGAGATACCGGAGAGTCCTGCGTTCTTTCTTCTTCAACACAACCCTTTCTCAGACAAAATGTACAAGAACTCAGTGCTCAGACACTTGGTGGGGGCTGCAAATTCCTGTATCACGGCTTACTGGAAGAAGGGGGATCCAACTCCCATTCAGCTTTGGCTGCAAAGGATCAATGAGATTCATCATATGGAAGATCTGACCTCCTCTTTAGGAGGATGGAACAGAAAATTTGTTAACACATTGTTTTACTGGTCTCAATTTCTTACATCGGCGGAGTATGTCCCCGCCCGTTGTATTTTTAGATCATCAAATTTGACTACCCCAATTTTATTGAGGCATGGTAGTTCTTGCCTGACTCTCCCCCTCTCACAGTTCTATCTTTTCCCATCTGACAATATCTGATCTGTTGACAATTTTACAGGGTGGGGACAATGCTCTTCCGGGCTACTTTGACATTTATCCATGTAGTGGAGAATAAAACGGCCCAGCCTGAATATGTAGGACTGTGGACCCATGTTGGTTATTTTAGTAACTACTCTTTCTCTCATTGATGGCTGTTATGTAGGAGTCTTGTGGCCGGGTCAAGTACCTGGAAACGGCTCCTCACCAACTATTTGTATATGCGGAATACCTCTGCTTTCTAGTGAAGCTTTGTTGACCTTTTCTGACGCAGTATACCATTTTGTACATTTTTATACTCTGTTTCTTGTACTGTTATATATTTTTATATATTTTGTACGCTTTTATACTTTGTATTGTGAAATTTCCAATGTTTTTGCTGTGTTGTACCACCCCCCCCTCTAATGGATATGTTTTCCCCCTCCCTTCATTTTTACCCCTTCCCCCTCCCCGATTGTTGTAAAACTTTTAACAATAAAAATAAAAAATGTTATAAAAAAAAGGGGGGGGGGGAGGAGGAGGGGAGGGGGAAAAAGGAAGGAAAAAAATTGTGAAAAAAATATCAGGAGGGTGGGATTATTGCCCCATGCCCCTTCCTTCAAACCCTAGGTTTGCTTGCATCGGATCTTGATCTTTTTTCTGAAGGAAAGGTCTTTAGCAAATGTAGGGATCTTAAAAAAAGCAATCCAGCAGTTCAATTGTAGGAAGCCTAAGATGTTGTAGGAACCTGGGTAGATCCTCAGGAGTGCAAAGATGTTATGGATCTTCCACCTATAGTGGCGAAGAGACAAAATGGGAATCTCTTTAGAGCGTGCCTGGTCTTTTTCTTCAGGGGGAAAGTTCAGTAGATGACAAATAACATCCCTGAGCAGATCTCCCTCTCTGCCATTAAATTTAATGGTTCTGTGTTCTCTTTCGATTTCTGTTGGTGATTCGGCCGGATGCTCCAAAAGTTTATTAAATACTGATTGTATTGCCATAAAAAGTTGGCCAGCATCAACCGTTTCCAGTAGGTGTTATTCCTACGACGATGATATTCCTACGTCTGCCTTTAATATCAAGATCTTCTAAGTGGCGATGTACTATGATAAGCTGTGTTGGGTGTTGTCCCGTAACTGTACGTAATTCTTGGATTTCAGCATCTCTACTGGCACAAGGTTGTTCTGTGTTTGAAAGTCTCACAGCAACAGAACACATATCCTCTTTCAAAAATGGCTGCTGCCAGAGCACTTTTGATATAAGTGGCTAAGGTTTGAAGATCCGTGCCTTGCAGAAGTTGGCTCGAATAGGTCAGCATAGGTTCTGAACACTTTGGAGGCAGGTGCAGGTAGGGCTTGCCTACACCTCGGTCTTGAGTTGACAGTGATCTGGGATTATCTTTTGAAGGTGAACAAAACATATCAGGTAAGTTGTGTCCAGGTGGTGAATTTAGAGTTTTCCCACAGAACTGCAGTTGGCCATTTTTTAAAATCACAATTAAAGCAACAGTTCTCTTGGGGTGTCCCTATTCGGATGTCCCTATTTAATGTGGAATCATAGCAGCCATAAATTAGGTAAATACAAAAAAAAAAAAAGGGAGAACAAAAGATTTACTAGCTACCATAGGAACATGGAAGAATCTTCCAGATGTCCAACTGACTATAGAGTATTAGGCTTGTATTCAGGTGTATACGATTGCAAGATGACTTTATGAAATGATAGAAAATGTGGCTTATGAAACGTTAGATATGTCCTTTTGACAACCCACTACTCTATCCAAAGTGGTACTTCAGCCTTGTTAGGAGAGAACCTGTATACTCCATTCCTGCAATCATTTAATACAGAGCTGCACTCAGGAGGACTGTTCCCACCAGCCTCACCAGTAGGGCTGAAGATAATAGAAACCAGCAGGAGATCTGGGAATTATATGTCTTGAGCAGGGTCCTGTGTTTTTTCAGTGAATTGCACTGAGATTCTCTGTGTCCCATGACGATACTGATTGCAGCGGGCCTGGCCATTTTGCAAGATGGCCGCCGGCATCCAATTGCTGTCATTTCACTTGCCTAACAGTGACACTGTTCACAAGCACTTTCCTCAAAATACTTTCTCTCAAAATGGTATAGAGGGCTGCACTCTCTGTAAAAGACAGAGACCAACATGCTATTGTGGCAGCGTGTCATTGAATGTTCCAGAGTGGGGGCCCTTTTGCCAGTGTATAAAATATTTAAACGTGGAAATAATTTGAAGAGCTCATCTATGAGTTTTGATCTGAGATTCTACCCTGATCAGAACTACCTTACTAGCACTATTCCTACTAACAGACTGTGCCTGTTAGCCACAAAAGACAATGCAAAACAGATACCACCTGCATCTATTAACTGACGAGATTCTGGTGGGGATCAGAAGGTCTGGAAGGTATGGAGCAGACTCCTAGAAAAACTTTTGCAGTTTTCTGTGAAAGATCCTCTGCTTCTTTTAAAAACTAATGTCAAAGTTTTGACTTTACATAGTTTACTTTTCAAAAGTCCTCTAATTATTCTTACTGTGACTGATTTGGAACAAGATGGTTGCTACTAGTTTAGTTTGTGTATTCTGCAAAGCTAAATTATGCATGTACATGAAAATAAAAATATTAAAAGACTTCAATCCTGTATTAGTCACTTACATGCTTTAATAATATTATTAATATTTAAATACTAATTAGAAATAACTCACATAGTGATTATTATTGTAAAGGAGATCTTATCATCTATCGAAGGGGTTCTCTGTGTACAACATTGAATTACACTGCCTGAATCATGTGCTGTTAAGTATCAATTTCCACTAACTATAATTAGAACACAATGTGCTTGTACGTAATAAGAAGGGAAAAAATAGACTTTACAGTAAAAAGAATCAAAACACACACAATATTGTTGTATTTCATTCTGCACCTGCACCCAGTATCTAGTTCCATTTATAAACCCTCATGTTAAAGTGGAATTATAGTCCTTTATAAAACAATTCATAACTTTATAAGCTCCTAATTCCTTTAACATTATTTCTGTATTATAAATACTGCTGACAATGTTTCCTTAAAAATATTTTATTTTAACTTCAACTTCACAATACAAATTCTCTCTTGAACTGCACAGTATTATAAGATTAAAATGTGGTTTATTACTGTATTCACAAGCCTCTGGTATGGCATGTGTCTGTTTTAGTTAGATCTAGGCACGAGCACACTCATTCTTCTGAATGAAGTGCAGTAAGCAGGGCAAACATATTGGAACCTGTCTCTATTTTAAAACATAAACAAGAAGGTCACAAAAAAAGGAGTTGTTTGTCTTTCCTGCATGATAATATAATCATTTACAATTCTTGTGGGACTCAAAACAACAAGAAAAGAACAAAATCATGCATCAACTAATACTTTAGCATGAAGAGAAATAGTAGTGGGGACCATAGATAGAAAGAAATTCAGTGTGTCAGCATGCGCAATGTGCAATTACCCTCTGTAGGCCCTGCCTAATGTGGGGAATTAGAGCATACAGAGAGGTGTCACCCCTTTTTTGAGCAAATTTTTACATGACATGACATAAAAATCACAATGTCAAACTCTGCCCATGTGTCCCTAAAAGGCAGCAAGAAAATACATATAGGGTATAAATAAGTAAACATTTGGGGATTGGATTAAAAGAAGTTGTTATATTCATGTCATTAGATCCCAGGCCTCCTTTATAATCAATATCAAAGTGGGATCTCAAAGACATCTATAGACATTTATACATTAGGATGATGCACATTCGATTATACTTCTGTTTCTGCTTTTATTTCCTGCTATAAAACTTACATTTTTGTACGATTCATTGAAGAAAAAAAAATTAAAGCGTAAACCAATGGTTAAGTATGTGCTGTGATATTATATACAAAAAAGCTTTTTGTTAGATTTTTTTATAATCTGCAAGCATATTAGATGTACAAATCTATATTTCCGGTCCACATTGCTATTCATTAGGTTAAATATGAGTACACTTTATAACATATCAGATAAAAAGTAATTGGCCTAAACTACTTTTATTGATGTCATTCAACTATTGGGCTTAATATAATTCCAAGAAAATCAGATCTAACTTCATCACTATTCATTGTGTGTTACAGCTCTGTTCATTTATGTGGACATTTAATGGAAAAGACATTTTCATAAGCAATCCTTATTTATATTTTCTTGAGCTTTTGTGGGAAAATGGTATGTTATTTTGAAATGATCATAGAAAATTTTAGCAGTAAAATTCAACTCAAAAATTAAAGTTTTGAACTGGGATCAAATTACATTTTAAAGAAATAATTCAACTTTAGGATAAATGGGACTTTTTTTGGTAGAAATGTCTTGGGGGACCCCTGGAACCATGTGGCAAAAGTGAAAAAGTTTAATAAAGCATTTTTTTCCCAAAAATGCATTTTGACATTTCGGTAGGAATAGCCTATTTTTAAATGCTGGCTATTGCCAACTGCTGACTTTTTGATGAGAATTGCAAAGTCCCAGAACATAGTATTGTGTCCAAAATTACTTGGGATGTATAAGGTGCTGGGTATCAAAGGAAAGAATTGTAAAAAAAGTGTGTCATTTTTCTAAAACGTATCGGTAAAGTATTGGCAGGCATTGCCTTTTTTTTAAGCAAGTTTTTTTATATAACTTATTGATGACTACAAACTTTCACAATGCCTCTGAATATAGTATTGCCACCAAAAATAGTAGGAGAGGAGTAAAGTAACCTATTGGAGGCTTTCCCAAATGAAAAAAAAATAAGTTTAGGGTTTAAAACATGTTTATTTGGCAATTAAGGGGTTAAAAAGCATTGGAATGTCTCTCATTTGCATCCCAATGCTTGCAGATACAATAGGTTTTTGTCTTAATCAATCAGAAACATTTTTGTAAATGTGACACTTTCACCCATTTATCATTTTCACTGTAAAAACCTATTAATTGCATTGGACTGGGGGAGACAAGTGTAAAAGAAATGTCACAATGAAAATGTAAACAATGTTAACACATATAACATTTTTTAAAACCAGTCCCTTTAATAAGTTTGGGATCTTGGGGGCGGCAAGAATGTCTGTGTCCCCTCTATTTAATCAAATTTCTACTAATTTGACTATCCCTACTGTCATTTCTTATAGCTATTTTTATTTATAGTTATTACTTAGTAATTGCTGAACAAAATAATCTCAATTGAATTAGGGGTTTGCTCCATAGCAGAAAATGCTGCAAGCTAACATATTGACCCTTGTTTGCTTCAAAAATTCATTAGGATGTTGGAATGTAAAACAACATGTATTCACCATTTAGAAGGTCATGTTCTGATTTTGAATTGAACTCTGGGATACTCTTACATGTTTCTCCAATACTTCACTTCTTCAGACCTAATACAAAACTGAATTTTATTATTTTCTTTAATGAATCATCCCTAAATCTTTTGGATATCATCACATTTACTTAAGGGGTATTGACCTGTCCAACAGTTGGGAAGGGAGATCAAGCAGGCAACCATGTCACATCATTTCACCCTTCTGCATTCCTGATGATGCATGGATGTATATTATTTATAACAGAGGGTGGGATTGCCAGCAATAAATATTTTGCACTAGGGATGAGCGAGAAAATTTTTTAAATTCGGTCTCATGTCAAATTGGGCCATTCTCGCTTACTAAACATGCAGGCAAGAACGGCCTTTGTAAATTTGTCCAGCGAGATCAAATTTTTGGGACTTGCAAGATCAATCAGGGGAGCGGAGCTGTTGGAGCCCTTTACTAGTTGTATGTGTTCTTGGATAGTTTCTCTATCCAAGAACACGGGAGTCCTGTGTTCCTCCGGTGCCCTTTGCCCAGACCATAAGAGGAAACGCTTGAGGTTTCTGTAAGCAATCCATGTTGAATGTATGCCTTTTTCTTTGGGCTGGGTTTCTAAGTTTTTCCTTTCTTGATCCATAGACAAAAAAAAATATCTAGCTTACAAAACTCCTTTGAAGTTTGCATGATTCTTGGACTCATTTTTTTTAGTTAAATGCTTTCTATGGTTCATGTTGAATGTTTTGGATTATGAAGAAATGTGTATAGATTCACTGGATTTGGGGTGGATTGGGTGAACCCAATGTGGCTAGGCAGCATCTAAACCTCACTCAGGGGCTGGTTGGCCATTGTGATGTAGTGATGGAATCAAGGATGGATGCCTCAAGGTCAAATGATTTGGGACAGATCCTTACACTCCTACATGAAAAATATAACCCAGAATCGTCAGGCCAACAAAATACATCGTCCATTTTGGGTGCATACATGTTACGAGTTGATCATCTCTGTAATATGTTCAGTGAATCCCTGGGCCAACAAACTCAATTAGGCCAAGCAGTTCTTCACACGCAGGATTGGCAAATCCCAGGAGCTCCAGCTCCTGCAGGCCCGGCTCTAGCTCCAGCAGGCTTGGCTTCAGCAGGCCCGGCTCCAGCTCCTGCAGGGCCGGGAACTAACACCAGGTCCAGTTCAAGCCAGCCTGGTGAGCGGCCATGCCTGGGCTATTGAGGCGGCTAGCGGCTGTGCCCGGGCTATTGAGGCTTGTCCAAATCAGTAGGTGGATGCTGGAAAGCCGGGTGCCAGGTGATACCTTATTCCTGTCTTTTTCTTCAACAAAGTGTAACATCACTTAATGTTTTCATGACTCCATTGTTTGAGTCAATGGAAAACTACAGTGTTTGAGTTCTCCTGCATGAAGACATTTGTTTGGCTAAGATAGCATAGTGCCTATTTTCTGTTTGACCAATGTCCACAGGGTGGTGTACCTCACAATTATTCTACACTACATCTATATAAGTTAGTTTGATGTGGCCCAAGTATGCTCAAGTTGCAGTTTTGCTATCTCATCCAAGAAGAATGTGAAAGTTTTGAAACCTTTCTCAAAAATATTCTAATCAAGTATGAAGTCTCATTTCAATACTATACTGTATTGTTGTAATGACCTTAAAAAAAACTAAATATTATACACAGTATTTATATAGTGCCATCATATTATACAGCACTGCACAAAGTCCATTGTCATGTCACTAACTGTCCCTCAAAGGAGCTCACAATCTAATGTCCCTACCATAGTCATATGTATTTATTGTAGTCCAAGGTCAAATTAGATGTTTTTTGGGAGGAAACCTGCAAACTCCATGCAGATAGTGTCCTGGTTGGGAGTCAAACCTAGGACCTAGTGCTTCAAAGGCTGGAACTAACCCCCTAAGCCACCATGCTGCCCATTAGTTACAAAAACACGATTGCACCTTTGTTTAAATGAGCACAAATATAGTTATTGGTAGGGACTAAATATGGCACACCTCGCTTCTCTGACACTTGCCTCTTACAGATAAATGTGCTTGCTAATTGGCCAACTACATTTCTGTTGTTTAAACTGACATACTAAGGGGTTCAGCTGTGTATTGTATGCAAAATGTATTGTTGAATGATGTTACAATCACATTTAGTTTGAAGAGGACATATTTAACAAACAAAACTACGTTACTTTTAAGATCACACGGTATGTTGAAACAGATGACCAGAGAGGAATGCAGGAATAGTGGCAACTCTTTCAAACTTAAAAACAGGTTCGTGTAGGATAAGAGCATGTTATTTATTTTGCTGTGCAAACAACGGTTGTGTAAAAACTAATTTCTTGTGTTTTTGCTTTGTAAAGGAGAACAAAGTATGTGAAGGAAGGCCTGCAAGGATGTTTTTAAACGTGTGATTTTGTGTTTGAAAACAAACAAACAAAAAAACAGAACAAAATATTGCTTTTAGGTTTTTTTTTTTTAATCCCCCCCCCCACCCGACTGACATTTGAAAAACAAAATAAATATGTAAATATTTATATTTAAAATATAAAATTATCAAACTTTTAAAAAACATATTTACAATTTTTTTAAACCCTGAAACGTCTGGGCCCACCCTGATGAAGGGGGCATCCCTAGCTGATGCTCTATGGCAGACATCCTTGCTGTTGGGTGAAAAAAAAACAAAGAATATATTACCAGAAGAGTTGGGGAAAAACATTTAAGAAAAGTACTGTCCTTGGAAAAAACAAACAAAAAGCTTTCCTCAGCCAATCAGGGAGCACTAAAGGTTTTGAATGGGGAGACTAGTCCCTATTTACCCCATCGCACACAGGATTCCCAGGGCTACATGAACAAATGCAGCCCTGAGAATCCATTGCGATCCCTGGGCACTAGAGGTTAACTAACCTCTAGTTCTCGGGGATCGCAGTGGAACTGCAGATGATCTCTCAGTGGAGGTTTTCCATTAAGAGTTCATCTGCAATTCAATTCCCACGGTCACTGGGCTGGTAAGTACAGCTCCTGTACAACCGCCCGATCATTTCAGTTGATAAATGTCGGGAGGATATGCCAGCGTATTCCCGGAGGCTGAAAATTCGTTGATAAACGGGTTAGAGGGGTCCGATGCCGGATCAAGAATATGTGTGCGCAAGCGAACTTCTGATTTTGCTTGATGAATCTGGCACATTGTCTCTTTCACAATAAAACTCTTACCTGTGTGTAATTTTCAAATGTGAAGTTATAGTTCTGCTTTTCAGTTTTTATCCATTTAGTACATTTTTACATCATTTTATTACTTGCTTTATATCTTTAACAACAATTCAACCTGGCTTTTGTAGTCCTGATGAAATGCATACAGTATAAAATATATACAGCAGATAAGCCTCCAGGGGCACCTTAATATTTTCAAGTCATTTTCCCTTTCATTTATACCAGTAAGCTAGAAACATTTGGTAGCCTCACTATGCACTGGATCTACAAGAGCCATTCAGCTGTTAAATCCCAGTCTATAAATGCAGTTCTTATTATTTGTTCTGGTATTCAGAGCAAAATTAAATAAATGTTTGCTCGCTGCAATAAAAAGTATAAATTGACAAGCTAAATGCTAAAATGTAAAGTTTTCCTTATATGACAAAGGACAAAGGAGAATTTTTCCCTTACTTCAATAAATAATATAAGAATATTACATCAATTTACATACAATTTTGGAAACCGGTGATGGTATTTCTCAGAACTACCTATACCAAAGCAAACAAAATGTAGTAAGTATGTAAGTATGTAGTAAGTATAATTGGCTTTGTAGAGTTTTCAGAGCTAGCAGACATGTCTTCAATATGGTATTTCCGTTCTCTAATTATGGATGTAAACATTAGATAATAAAGAAGCAATATAGGAAAAGTATTAATTTCTTTTGGTGTTGGGGAAGAGTATTAATTAAATGTTTACAACAAGGAAATTAAACAAGTGGAAGCTTTAGAAAACTTAACCTTTCACAAGAAACCTTTTCATCTAAACTGAAGCTGACCAGTTGTGGATAAATTATGAAAGAATCAGCTCACTGTAAAAACCAATAATGCATGGAAAACATACCAAGAAAATTAAAAAGAAAAAAGTTGCCAGATAAAGTCACAAAAAGTAGGAAAATGCTCTAATGAAGACTGAAAACTTTCACAGAAGACAAATTATTCATGAAAAATACTATCCATATGGTTGACAGAAGTCAACATCAACGTCATGGGAAGTATGACGTCATAATAACCCTAACTAGATGTTGTCTGCCTAGTATTTTCTCTTCTAACTGTACCCATGAAAATGAAACATATACCACATAAGTGGTGGACAGAAAGTAAGTGTTATGAGACAGTCAATAACTGTGGCAAACTGGTCCTGATTTATTAAAGCTCTCCAAGGCTGGAGAAGATAGACTATTGAGAAGAACATGTGTGATCTAGCAAACCTTGAATGGATTTATTTGCTATTCGCTATTAGTAGTACTACTAATAGGCAAATGTTTTCAATTCTGGACCAGATCCGTTACAGATTTGCTGCATCACCCGGGTTTTCCCATGATGGTCTATTTTCGCCCTTTATGTCTTCCTATGACCTACACGGGTAAGATTTATGCTAGTAAAACAAATAATACACACATAATATTATACACAATTATTTATTTATTTGGCAAAATACAGGTAATTCCCGGGTTATATACGAGATAGGGACTGTAGGTTTGTTCTTAAGTTGAATTTGTGTGTAAGTTGGAACAGGTACATTATTTTAATGACTGCAATTAGGACAGATGTTTGTTTCAACATTAACATTATTTTTTTTACCTTTCTGTGCATGCTCAGTAAATGCTTTAACATTTTTAAATACAGTACAGCCTGAAACAATATTGTTAGAACTTGATGGAGTTGATGAAGAGGGTAAAGATGAGCTCTTCGTCAGCACGTCTGGTGTACTGTACTGACGAGAGACTACTACCTGGTATGTACGTACAATAAAAGTAAGCTTCCTATAGAGAATGAATGGGGGCTGGCAGGGGTGGTTCACCACCTGCCAACCGCACTGTCACCTCCACTTCAAGGCTCTCCAGTGGGCGGGCAGTGAAGCAGTAGCTGTGGGGTGGGGCGTGGTGGGCAGGCACATGAGTCCTTATGTCAGATGTCCTTAACTCGGGGAATACCTGTATATAAATATCTATTTAACTACAATACTGAAAACACATCATTTATAAATATGTTTTGGTTTTAGGATTAGGTTTAAAAGTTATCAACCTAGGAGCCTGTATCACCGCTAGGTTAATGCAGCGGGATTGAGGAGACCAGTACAGCTACTTTAAAGGATATGTTTTACAAGGGTGCTCACATGTTTTTACAGATTTTTACAAAGATTTTGAATATAATAGTGAAAACTGATTGCATGCTCAGAGGTCCGGCAAATGGTCTGGAGAGGTGCAGGTGGCTGAAAGCTACCCTAAACTAGGAGATTTAATTTGTAATATAATCTGCCCTTCATAGATTAGACCCTGGTCTAATGATTCAGTATTTAACATTTGTAATATAATGCACTTGTTAACTCATGTGTGTATGAATTTATGTGTGTATTATCAGTTTTATGTTTCTTAAAACTGGAGTGTATAGCTTCATATAAACAATTATATTATTAGAGACAAACAAGACTTTAATTAAGCTCCTGGATTCTATGAAAGGTTAATTAGTTGGATGGTAGGAAGATTTTGCAGTAATGAACCTGCCTTTGCTTATTTAAATTCAACCCTAATGGAAATATGAGCCATTTCCAACTTTATTTAGAAGCAGCATAAGCAAGACTTTTGATCAGGCAGCATGGTGCCAGGGAGGCATTGTAAATGATTCTTTTGATGCACTGAAAGCTGGCTACAAATAAGGGATACCTTTTCAGTGAAGTACTAGTTACCTTTGTTTTGAAGAGGGAATAATGAGTACTATGATGACAAGAAGTTCTGTGACACATAGCTGTATTTCCTTTTACAGTGCACTTCCTCACCTTTCATATTCTGTTCTCATAAATTGTACTTTTGAAGCATAAATCCGAAAGTTTAATTTTTATATTTTGATTGGAATATATTTGTAATGAATAACTGCACCTACTCCCCCTCCCCCCAGCAGGTCAGGCATGGCAAACCATTAGGGCCCACACGGGGCCTCACCTACTTCATTCAGAGAAAAAAACACAACCAGTTAACACCCCCATCCAAATGATGCACTGTGAAAACACTGTTTAATATTTATATAAAAAAACACAAGTATAGTGATACCTCGGCTAACAAAGATAATTTGTTCTGAAATTACATTTGTTAACCGAAACGTGATTTCCCATAGGTTTCTATAGAAAATCATATAATTCGTTCTGGATGCTGCACACAATTTAAAGATAAGTTTTATAAAAAAAGTAAAAAGCACAATATAAAAGGTCATGAAACTCACCAAAGGCTGGGATGAACAGCTTCTCAATTGGAACAGACTCAACATAATATTAGGCAGTGTGGTGTCAGTTACTGTATAAAATCCACACTGAGTTAATCACAAACAAAGCAAAAAAAAACTTTATGGAGCCTAGACGTTCATTAACTTCTAGAGCAAGCTGTGCTTTGGTATGCAAAGAGAAACAACTGCAGAGTTTGTCTTGGTCAATAAAGAGTTACAAGATGTTGAAGAAGAGCTCAGCCCCCTAAGATCACACACAACCTCAGCTGTGTTTAGCAAAAGGTTTTTTCTGGAAACGACCCCCCCCCCCCCCAAGCCTCCATCCTGCACACATCAGGGAAGCCCCATGCCTGTTTTTTTTTTTTTACATTTGTTAGCCTAGCCATCTCCTAAACAGTGAAAATATGTTAGCTGAGAAATTAGTTAGCAGGGCCACTCATTAGCTGAGGTACCACTGTATCATTATTCAGGCTAAATTTAGTAAAACATCTGAAAACGCTTTATACCACATTTATGCAAAGTCACAAGGACTCGGCTAGTTTAGAATGCTTCTTTGGTCCATCAGGGAAGCCCAGCAATCAATCAGTAGAGGAGAGGTAGGTTGTGGTTTAAGTCATGGGCTTGTCAGTTTACAAAGCTGTGTCTGGCTCCTTTTTATTCTACATGTACATAGTCAAGGACTGCTGCTGTACTGATATAATAGAGATGGCCTGGGCTTACAATTGGACCGGAGAGTCGGACTGTGTAATGCAACTCAAGAAAGGAAAAATTAGTATTACTGATATATTTTTTGTGATTTTTAGTGCTTTGTTCATTGGGTTGGGTCAAGTTGGGTCAAGGCCCTTGTGGACACTACAGAGACAACCTAGACATTGCAGAGGTGCTGGGGGATTCAGACCGGTTGCTTACAGGATAATGCTTTGAAGGCTGGACTCCCAGGTGGCAGTGAGCAGAAGTTAGGAGAAGCAAGAGTACCAAATCACTAGTTAGGCAAAGTCAGGATACAAGCTAAGGTTAGCAGTTAGGAGCACATACTCAGCTATATCAGAAAACAAGCCAAGTTAATCAAATAGGCCTAAGTCAGGTCTCCATTTACAGGAGCTACTGACTACTGGCAACTCCCTCTATACTGTTTTGTTCTTTAAACAGTACTATTAGCATTAAAACCAGTGCCAAGATTGCATACATAGTTACTCCCCCATCTGCATATGTGTTAATGTGCAAGGACACCAGTACCCTGTGGGAACACTGAATCTAATGTAAACTGGATTGGGGAGTAGGGGATCTAGTCAATTTTTCAATGAGGTAGAGGTGCTATAGTGTTTCCAGCAGGGGGGGGGACATTTGTCCATACAGTCTTTATCGAATGCTCTTATTTCCTCCATCCTCACAATATCGTTGACACAAATGGCCAGGGAAGGGGGTGAAGTTTGTTTCTAATAAGTTGGTGCCAAAATGTGACAGTGTATGGTTTTCTTATAGGAAACTGGGGAGTCTGGCATTATTGATAGCAGCCCTATCCCAGTGGTCGGGTGAGGGGTGTACCTTATAAATTGTAAAATAGTAAATACATATAGTAAATACATAATGCCAGAACGGTTGCAGGATTGGGCAGGACCATCAAAAATGTAAGTAGTTCTGCACTGCACCTCCAACATGTATCAGGTTATACACTCCTTTTTTTAAATTAAAAATTTATTACAGAAAATTACTCTTTATTTCTTACAGCACCATTCCATGCAACCTAAGTGGTGCCCATCTTGGGAATATCTAATATGTTGGGGACCTACATAGTACCAGTTCCTTCAAGTACTGCAGAAGCAGCAGCAAGAATATTTAGTATTTGATAGTAGGGCTTTAAAGTAAACCATGGAAAGGGTCCTTTGGAGGCATTTGAGAATTTAAGGAATGTAAACTAATGGAGGTGGACGAAGGCGGCGCCGATTGATTTCATGAATGCCGATCGGCGCCGCCTTCATGGGCGGGCACAAGTGCCGCACGCTGGATCTCAGGGGAAATCAAATGAATTTTTTTTTTCTTGTTTTCCCGTGCGGAAAACCTGGTGCGTCTTGAGCGTCTAATGGTCCGAAAAATACGGTAACCTCCAGCCACAGTCGGGAATACCGCCAGGGGGCTTAATCCAATTCTGTTTTACTTTTTTTCAGTGAGCATTCTCAACTCAATTGCTGCTACTACCAATGAAAAAAAAAAGACTGACATGTCCCATTAATAAAAGTTTATGCCAAAAACATTAAAGTCGTTATCTGCTCGTTCTGTCAACATGTTTATCTACAGCCTACATGTTTTACCAAAACTAGCATCATCAGTGGTAGAATTGCACTTAAACAGATCTCTCGACATTTAAACAATAAACAATATGGTACAATTTATTTAGCAACTGTTGATGGTACAATTGCAATTTATATATTTTTTTGTTGCTGTTTTTTACGTGACTACTAGTGATTTTGTGTTGGATCTTCGCTGTATTTTAATATGTTTTGTTTGTTTCCCATGCTAGACTCAGCTAATAAAACTTTAAAATAAAAAAAAAGAAAAATAGAAAGGCTGAATACAGCTCTTTGAATTCACAGCACATTTATTCAAATATTATTTCTCCCATGTTCAGAATAGTCACACTTTTTTCTTTTTTAAACAAAGGGGAGGAAGCCTCTTAAATCTACACAGTTTATTGTTCAACTTATTTACTTAAACCTAAAAGATGCATGAATGAGAGAATACCTAATATTTCTAATAGCAAAAAAAAAAACATTTTATTTTGTATGACTGTCTACCTGCGTGGGAGACTGATGTGTCAAATTGATTTAAACAACACTTCAAAAAATATTTGTGTTTGCTATTTCAACCATTTTTTTAACCATTTTATTTTTGTGGAAAAAGAGGTTTTTCTTTTGCACTTGAACTTTAAAAATAAAATACAACAATAGTAGTAAAAACCATAGTAGCAAGAACATTAGTTTGTATACCTTTTTTATTAGGATGACATTAAATTGGTTTGCACATAAAAAGGAAGGAAATGTATTACAACAGTGTACAAAATGAAAACAGTATTTGCAAAATGTAAAAAGAATTTAGGAAGGCAAACACAGAGTTATTGACAAATATACAGTAACTGGTTACTGCAAAACATTCACTACTGCTAAAAATCCAGGCAAGGAAACCTTGTGTTTAAAATGATCACAATAAAACAGCTTTCCAGGAAATGTCTGTCTAAGTAGTTTTAGAAATGTATGTTTTACAGGTAGTTGGAGGTTAAAAGTTATGTTAAGGAAAAACATTTTTTACAGCTTTATATAAAGAATGAAAGACTTTTGGGTAGACCCTTTGTCAAGTCCTTTGTCCTTTATTTGCCGCCCATGTTAGTGCTGTGGAGATTCACTCCTTCATTAGTTCTCCTGACCATTGGCACTAAGGCAAAAAGTGAGAGGGAATTCAATATTCAGCCAAAAATTAACATATAACAATTCTCTTTATTTTTTATATACTTTATATTGATTTTACAACCATAATATTTTTGCACATGCTATTATAATAAAGGTTTATTCTGATTTGGTTGGCAACATGTGTTTCTATTTCTAGCTCACCTGCATTTTCTTTTGACTTTTTACTAAAAACTAGAGGATGTATAATACAGTGTGTATAATTACTCTTTGCTCTGACATGGCTGAATGCATCTAACTTTCTAGGTCCTATAATTACGATCCATAATTGCCGAACCTTTAAGTTTCGGGCATTTATGTGTAAAATAAACCTTTTTTGCAAGCAGGTCACAACATATTAAAAAGGTAAAAAGCATGACTTCTACTGACAGGAAGTAGTTAACATTTTTTTGTGGACAAGTACAATGCCAAAGTTGCACTAAAAGACTACATTGGCTAAGAAATAAAACTGCAAATAGAATTTAGACTTTATTTGCACCGTTTTATATTCAAAGATTGAATTGATATAGATATAGATATAATAAAAAGTTATGCTGACATATAACTTTAAGAGATTTTGTAAATGTGCCACAATCAACCAAAGTAATAATTTATATCCACCAGAGTAGCCAGCCTGTACATTATCACATGTTATGCATAAATATATTGTTACTGTTTTGATATGTAATCTGATAATGGGAGACACTAGAGTATACCTGTAATGCGCCTGGGCACACAAACCACAGCCAACTCCAAGAAACCTTTTATCAAGCTTTATTGTTGGCATAAAACAAGACAAGGGTATTCAGAGATGATCAATCCGATAGGCGTGGTACAGAAGGGTAAAGCAGAGGCAGGTCAGGAACAATCCGAAGTCAGGGCAGGCAGAGTTCAGGCAGAATCAGGTATCAGACCGAGTTGCTATTGGTAACGACAACAGGTTAATTTGAATCAATACAGAGAACGCACCCAAGCACACTGTACACACAGAGGCTTATAGTGGGCAATGGTGTTCAGGACAGGTTCTCCTTAAATGGCCAGAGTGCCCAATGACTTTCTGCCACCTGGTGCCATTTGATTGGAGAATAATTGAATCCCCTGCGGCCACAGAGAATTCAAACTATGTCCCGCCCCGCGGCGAGGCAGCCGAATGCCATGCCCCCGGGGGGTACAACAGGCACACGCGGTATGCGCGCACTTCTTCCCACAGCATCCCTGGGTCGTGCCCTACTTTGCACATCCACAGGAATGCTGAGAACAAGACTTTCTCTGTTCACGTCCATAGGGATGCTGGGGATGCTGCCTGGCCGAACAGAAGTTCGGCTAGAACGGATCCCCCCACCTGCAGGGAGAGACACGCTGTGAGCAGGGCAGCAGCCTCGGCCATGCTGTCTGCTGCAGTGGCACCTCCCTCTGCGGCTGTGATCCCCAGGGACGCCGCGAGCTTACTGGACAGGTAAGTTCCTTACAATAACTACAGGTATTAAAGGGCTTCTACACCTAGAAAAGGCCCCAGTGTTCATATTTAATCCACTATATAATAAAGCATAATTTTGTTGTCATTCACATCCTTTTTTTTCTTCTCTTCCTTTATATTTCTTCTCTTCCTTTTTTCCAGCTTGAAATTATAAAAGTCTAATTAGAGCTATTGAAAAATCAAGAGCTGAAACATTAATTATGCCAATTTCTTACAACTTCATCACACATTACCACTTGACCCCTTGGACACTTTAATATTTTTGTGACCTTTTTCTTAAAAATATATTCACTTACTTAACAGTTATTTTGTATGCTTGTTGAACAGATTATGTTAAAGCCTGGGAAAACAGAATTTGATGATTCTTCCAGATTCTTTTCTTTCTTAAATGCAATCTTTGATATGACAAACAGTGCCTACCTCTGTGCCATGAACAAATATGTTCTATTTAAGTTTGTAATTAGGTAGTTTCTGACTCTAACCGCCTAAACAATTGTAATTCAACTGCTGTTTTCTTGTGTGTACACCCTAAAGATAAGCCCGACAATACATAGCACTCACTATCAGTTTTAAGGTAATTCAGGATTATGAAAAAGCAAGAAAGATTATATCTACTCAGGTTAAAACAAATTGAAAGTTAAAAAAATTTGCAAGCATGAGGATTCAAGCAGTTGTCTCTTCTGCAGTAGAATAAATGCACATGCCTGTTTGCAATTTTTTAACTATTCTCATCTCTGCTCAATTTGATTTGGATGCCAACGTCTTCACCCAGTACTCCTCCAGGTACAAGCCAGAATGGTGTAACTTCCCTACATGTGCACAGAGGTAAATTAGTTACAGGCAGTCAGGAATTCCAGGTTTATACACATCTCAGTGTACATTACAAACAGCAGTTTAGAATGTTTTATTGAAAAAGAGATATTGCCTTTCCTTCTACAATAAACAACCCGCCTGCTTGCATTAGTTTTAAACTACAGTTCCGCTTTAGGTGTGCACCCAACAGTTTCCAGTACAACTTCTCTTCCTTTATCTGACTGCAATCCAAGTCAATCCAGAATCATTAAATGTAGCTGTCTCCTTTTTTACATGATGAAAAACACATTTAAGATGCATGGCTTGCGCATGGCCGAGTAGAATCGCATCTTCCAGAGCTCAGTGCTGAGCGCATCTTCTACGTGACAGAATCCCACAAAATTGCCAGCGAAGACACCTAAACATCACACTACCAAGAAGGGGAATACTTCCTCTGCTCACCAAGGAGCCCACACGCCTGCGAGTGGCAGTATCGTGAAATTATTCTCTCAGACATCTCTGCACTCTGAAGACTCTAACATGGCTGACAAGATGGCGAACGACACACGCGGTTCCACCACCTCACCACATCCCCACCAGTCCCCAGAGAATATTGATGAGCCTGCCCAGCCAGTGTCATCAGGTGAGCCTGAATCCCCAGCTGCTCTGAAAAAAAATTAGGGCATTTTTACATTCCCTGCCTACTAGATCTGATCCAGAAAACCATACATGCCGCGTGGAAGCATCATTTAAGCAGGAGCTGGCTGAGCTTAGGCAAAATTTAGAAACCACTCAACGGTGGTCTCAGCTCTGCAAACTGATTATACTGCTATATCCCACAGGTCTACTAAAGTGGAAGAGCATGTTTTGGGTCATACCAGCAAGATACAAAATACCTTTTGTTCTATAGATAATCTGGAAAACCGCAACAGGTGTAACAATATTAGAATTCGTGGCTTACTGGAGGCTACTACCACCCCTGATTTGATGGCATCTGGTAAAGGAATTTTTAATTTACTGCTGGACCGCCCTGTTTCTACTAAAATAATTCTTGACAGAGTACATCCTTGACAGCCCGCCACAAACCAGTACTAGATTTTGATGGGGCACAATTGTCATTTTTACTAGATCTATCCCGTTGTACACTAGCCATGCGTAGAGCCCTCAAGCCATTGTTGAATGCACTTAACTCATTGCACATTCCCTATAGATGGGGTTTTCCATTCCAGCTACATATTCAAGCTCAAAGGCAATCTTATCTTCAGAGATATCAGTGACCTGCCCAAGATTGTTTCCACCCTTGATCTACCACCTATTGATCTTCCTCAATGGCAAAATGCACTCAATGGCCTATAAGTTGTCCGTTGTCAGTTTTCTAGAAGATGTCAGGACCCGCCTGGATCCCAGATCAGCTGTTCTCTACTGGAACTGAAGGAGTCCTATGTTTTGCTTTTTCTTCTTTTTGGTAACTCTTTTAAAGGTCCACGTTTGCCATTTGCTCTGGCCTGCCCAGGCTAAATGTTTATTACATCTACAGTCTCTCTCTTCCCTTCAAGCAAGCTTTGATGAGAGATTGTGTGTTTATGACGTGCTATACTGTGCATTTTGGAACTGATGGGACTTTATTAGGCCCTAGCCCCGTGTTTTGTTGTTGCTCTATATGTTTAGAGGCCTACTATGTAGGGGTACCCTACTTTAGGTTAAATGGTTCATATACATGCTTAGTCATTGCACTACGGTACTAGATATGATCGTATGTATGTATACTTATGGGCAGACCATGATTCTCAAGGTTTTAGCTGGTCATTCTGTACAGTAAATCTACATTATTTCTGGATTCATAGAGTTATATGCTGCTCCACTGTACAGAGGTATATAGTTATTGCTGTTTCTACAGGTACTAGTCCTCCACGTCCCCACGTAGGGCTCTTACAGTTGTAAGAAATTTAAAGTACACCTATTTAGGTGAAGTTATCCTAACTAAAGATTCTTCTTTCCTGTTTTCTTTTCCTATATCCTTCTTTTTTGCACACCTCATTGTCAGTAGCAATGAAATGCACTAATGGCACCTTTAACATTTTGTTCTTATAATGTGAGAGGATTCATTGTACCTACTAAGCGTTCTCAGGTTTTATATGCTATGCATATATGGAATATGGGGAACCTGTTTGTACAGGAGACTCACTATCGCCTAGGGCATGTACCTAAAATGTGTAACCGATACTTTACCTTTTGGTTTCACAGTACCCATGCAGATTCCAAATCTAGGTGTATCTATCGTTTTTCATAAATCGATTCCTTACCAAATACAAGATCAACAAATGGACCCTGAGGGGCGATTCCTCTTTTTGAAAGTGATTCTATGAGTTTTAAATCAGGCCACTTTATTCTTTGTGGGGATTTTAATTTTGTGATGGACCCTTTAATAGATTCTTCTTCTAGGAGTAGCTCGTACCCCAGAGGCAAAATTGCCCAATTTAAAAAGGCTTTAACCCAGTACTCCATAGTTGATATATGGCAAGTGACACACCCGAATGACAAGGATTATTCATATTTTTCTCCCACCCACAACTCTTACCATAGATTGGAAATGTTTTTGGTATCTCACTTTATCTTACTCCTGCCCTATGATACATCTTTTGACAACATTTTTTGGTCAGGCCATGCTCCCTTTTTTATGTCCTTAGAACGTTCTGATATGCCCCGCTCTTCCTTTACATGGAAGCTTAATGATAATTTATTATCTGACGCAGTGTGTGTATCTGAGGTTTCCATGATTATCACAGATTTTATAACTGACCACTGTACCAAATCAACCCCTCTACTACCCAATGGGAAGCACTTAAGTGTGTTGTTAGGGGACATCTGATCCAATTTCCCTCAAGACTTAAAAAATTTAAATCCAAAGCCATAGTGAAATTGCTCAAGGCTAATGGCTCTCTGGAGTCCTCCCATAAACAAATTCCTAAACTGGATACAGTTAAGATCTAGATACAGAAAAGAATACAGTTAACATCTTTGCTTGACGAATTGTCTCTTAAAATCAGAGACAAGACCCGCAGATTGTTTTTCCAACATGGCGATAAACCTGGAAAATTGTTGGCGAGGGCCCTACACCCGAGGTCAACCGGTACCCCAAACCCCAATTCAGGACCACCCAACTGAGATTGTATTCTCTTTCAAAGAATTTTATTCTGATCTATATTGTCTAAAAGGAAAATTCACAGACATGAACCCTGTCAATTTTGAATCTAAAATACGCAAATAAATACAACGCACTGCTTCACCTACTGTTTCTAATTCGGTTGTCAAAATCTAGATGCTCCCTTCACTGACATAGAACTTAAGCATTGTATTTCTTCTCTGGTACCTGGGAAGAGTTCAGGACCGGATGGGTCTACTGCTCGATTTTATAATGTATTTCAGGAGGTTATATCAACTTTTTTGCTGTCTGTGTTTAATGGGATTTCTTCTTCCTTGTGGTTCCCTGTCCAGTCAATAGAAGCTCATATTACAATATTACCCAAACCTGGTCGGGATCATAGAATCTGTGGCAGTTATCGACCCATCTCTTACTAATCTGGACATTAGAATATATTCCAAGCTTTTGGCAAATAGAATGAAGCTGTTACTGCCCCAGGTAGTTCATTTGGACCAAGCAGGTTTTTTCACTGGAAGGGAAACCAGAGATCCCATCTTGAAAACTACCTCCCTTATTAATTGGGGTCAGAAATCAAATACACCTACTTGTCTTTTGTCCATAGACGCTGAAAAGGCGTTAATTGGGTATTCCTTCAAGAAACATTATTTCAACTTGGCTAGGTCCGATTATGTTGGAACGGAATACAAAAGAAAGGCAAGACAAAAAGCAGGGGTTTTGTCGGCAATAAGGAAATATATATTGTGAGTAGGTTATATTAGATTCATATAACATACAATAAAAACATAGGAGGTACATGTATACATAAGGCGATTTTGTATACATGTATATTACAGGCGATTTTGTCCCAGTCCGCCCACAAATAATGCAGAGTAGGTTCGGGACTGAAAATCTATACACTGATAGTTCTAAGATAAGGAGTGCTTGAATAATCATGATATAATACGTTGACCCGACGCATTCGCTTTCTTCTTTTCATTGGCTTCTTCAGGGGACCTAAGGATCACTGCAGGACAGAGAGTGATTGCAAGACATAGGGGATCCCCCACTGCACCCACTATGAAGGAATGGCTAATAGGCATGAGCCCTCTGGCATTCTTGCATGAATTCCCTCGAACTTCCAATGGGTCCACAAAATTTCAGCGAACCGATTTCGCGAAACCATCGGAAGATTGAGGAAATCATTATGATCCCCGGCACTAGAGGTTGATATAACTCTAGTGCCCCAAGATTGCAGTGGATTCTCAGGGCTGCGTTCATTCTTGCAGCCCTGGGAAACCTCCTGTTTGCGATCCCTGGGCACTGGAGGTTAATTAACCTCTAGTGTCCGGGGATCGCAGTGGAACTGCAGATAAACTCTCAATCTGCAGTTCAGTTCCCATGGTCACTGGGCTGATAAGTACAGCCCTGTGACCGTGGGAACTGAACTGCAGATGAACTCTCAATGGAGAAACTCCATTGAGAGTTTATCTGCAGTTCCACTGTGATTCCCGGGCACTAGAGGTTAACTAACCTCTAGTGCCCCGGAATCGCAGTGGATTCTCAGGGCTGCATTCGTTCATGCAGCCCCGGGAATTATCCTGTTTGCGATCCCCGGGCACTGGAGGTTAATTAATCTCCAGTGCTCCGGGATCGAAGTGGATTCTCAGGGAATCTTTCCTCAGCCAGAGACTTGTCCCCATTTAACCTCTAGTGCCGGGGTTCGCACTCTGAGCTGATCAATGAATGCAGCCGTGGCTGCATTCTTTGATCAGCACAGCCAGCAGTTTTTTTTTTTAAATTCAATCTTGTTTGGCGAATTTACTCCGGTAGTTCTCGCTTACAATTTCGGTAAGCGAGAACGGCCGAATTCGCTGCAAGATCGATTTTTAAAAACTCACTCGCTATTCCATAATGGCTAAAAGATATAGATGATTTTGCTTATGTGGATCAACAAATATTATGGGAAGAATAGGGTTTCTAGGACCGAATGTCTTGGGACATATGGGTGCTGTTTCAGCAATCCAATGATATAAAGCCCTACCTAACTAATCCAACAGGTTTATTGGTATTTATTAAACTAAGGAATTCCCCCACAATTCGTAAGTTTTTACTTACATAGTCATAGAATGTGTACTAGGTGCAGCAGTACTATTTTCGTGTTTACTTTGTATACAAATATTCCCGGGGTATGCTACTGCCTGGTGATATATAGGGATGAGCATCAAATCGGGCCTTTCTCGCTTACTGAACATTTAAGCGAGAATGGCCTTGTGATTTGCCATGAGGTCATATAAGGGAAAATGCAGGGGGCAGGAACGGCGACTATTTCCGGCGGGAATGGCACTGCCGGGAGTGAATCATTTGCTCCCAGGATGCAAAGCAAGGCCCAGCAGCCCAATCAGCAGAAATCTCAGAACAGGCATATAGACAGGGAGGGAGGAGTTAGTCACTCCATCTTGTGTTCTTTGTGAGGGAAAGAAGCAGGGAGAGAAGTGCATTGTGACAGGGAGAGGTTAGGAGCCTTCTGTATATCTTGAAATATACAAACTGTGCAGTTTTTGTTGCTACCACTTGCTATTTATCAAAAAAGGCAGAAACATTTCTGTCCTACTCTCCAAAAAAATAGATATTTTAGCCTGATACCTCTTGCAATCTATCACAAAAGCCATTGTGCATTGTGACAGGGACAGGTTAGGAGGCTTCTGTATATCTGGAAATGTACATATTGCGCAGTTTTTGTTGCCACTTCTTGATATTTATCAAAAAAGGCAGGAACATTTCTGTCCTACTGTCCAAAAAATGATTTTTAAAGTCTGATTCTCTTGCAATCTATCACAAAAGCCATAAAAAATTTCTGTATTTCTCTAAAAAAATACAGATATTTCATTCTGGTAACACTTGCTATATATCACAAAAGCCAGAAAAATTTTTGAATTTCTCTAAAAAAAAATACAGATATTTTATTCTGGTCCCACTTGCTATCTATCAATAAGCCAGAAAATGCCTGTACTTCTCTCAAAAATACAGATTTTTTATTCTGATAGCACTTGCTATCTATCAAAAATGGCAGAAAAAACTCTGTATTTCTCTCACAAAATTAAAGATATTTTATTCTAAACCCACTTGCTATTCATCAAAAAAGCCAAAAAAGTTCTGTATTTCTTTTAAAAAATACAGATATTTTATTCTGATAGCACTTGCTATAAAAAAACAGAAAAACTCTGTACTTCTCTCAAAAATATACAGATATTTTATTCTGATCCCACTTGCTATATATCAAAAAACCTCAAAAAAGCCAGAAAAATTTCTGTATTTCTCTCAAAAAAATACAGATATTTCTTTCTGATAGCACTTGCTATTTATCAAAAAAGCCAGAAAAATTTCTGTATTTTTCTCAAAAAAATACAGAAATTTAATTCTGATACCACTTGCTATTTACTAAAGAAACCGTTCGGTACAGGTGCATTTTTTCCCCAATAAGTAAAAGATGAGCGGTAGACGCAGGGGAAGACATGGCATTGGGCTACCTGCCGCATCTGGCAGGGGGCATATTCCCTGGTAGTCTGCCACTGTAGGACAGCAGCAGCAGCAAACTGTTGGAGGCAGCAGCACAAGTTGTCAAACAGGTCTGAGATGTGTGTGGAGCACCAGTACGCTGGTAGATTTATGGAGAGGACGTACTACAATCATACAGCCACGTCATGTTAAGGGTATTGTGGACTGGGTCTCAGGCGCCTCAAGTGCAGCAGGCTCTTATTCTGCAGAAGCAGCAGCAGCAACCAGCACAGCTGTGACAGGAGCAATAACAGGAGTTAGCGTGGCTAATGTGCCTGTACCTCCCGATCACTCTCCCTTGTTGTTTGACGAACAGACTGAGGATCTGTCATTGCGAATTTCAGAGCAAGAGGCAGACTTTGAGACCCTTGGAGTGAGGTCAGCACTTGCTGGGCGAGGGTTCTGCATCAGTGGCTGCATTTGCAGAGGTTGGCTTAGATGAAAATGAGGATGATGATGACTGTGAAGTCACCTGGGAACCACTGGTGCATGTAAAGGCTAGCAGCAGTTCTGACACAGACGTAGAGGAAAGGCTGCAGCAACAGCAGCAATAGACTGGGGATGGAAGGGACCGCAAATCTGCCTCATGTGAGTCCCAAAGAACACAAAGACGAGTGGGCACAAGCAGGGGAACAGTCAGAGATGATGTGGGGAGATGGAGCTGGAGCAGACGCAGGGCACCCAGCAGACGTAGAAGCAGGCAAAGAAAAAGAGCAGCAGAGTGGTTGCACGCACCTCCCCAGTGTGGTCCTTTTTCACGCTGAAAGATGATGACGGGTGCGTATCAGTCTGGATCCTGTACCATAGGCAGGTTTGCAGAGGACAGGCTGGATCACATTTTGGGTACAACATCCCTGTTTTCCCACATGCTCAAGAACCACAAACCAAAGTAGGAGCAGTACTTGCGTTCTCCTGAAGGAGGTGTAACCACGTCATCTTCTCTTCTTCCACCTCCATTGACTCCTTCTACACCTCCAATTGTCATTGCTACCACGTCTCAGGAGGTTGGTGGCAGCCAGACTTCAAACTGCAAGGAAGTATCAGCTTCTGGCCACAGGTTCCGTGGCGTCAGATGACGTTTGTTGCCGAAATATAGGTACTCCAGTGACCCCTTCAGCTCCTCTAGCTCCCAGTCCCTTCAGTCCACTCTATCGGAGTTCTGCGCAAGGCATCAGGCTTTGGGCCCAACCAACAAAAGAGTCACCAAACTCAATTCCTGTCTAGCCAAACTATTGGCCTTGCAACTACTGCCGTACAGCATTTTGAACTCTGCTCCCTTATATGACCTGATAGCCTGTGCCGAGGGTGGGTGGAATATACCAGGCAGGCATTACTTCTAGCACAGTTGTTCCCAGTTTACATGCACATGTAATGGGTAACCTCTCCTGGGCATTGGCATTCTTGGTGTCTAGTCAAATCCACGTGACCATGGACAGCTGGACAACCAGGCATGGAGTGGGACACTACCTGTCCTTCACCGCTCACTGGGTGGCCTTGCATAGCTCAGTGGGCGGTAGTTTTCAAGAGGCATTGCAGCATAAGGTACCCCCGCCGAGGGGTGTTGTGGGAAAGCATGGGCCACCCCAGTCTTCTCCCTCCTCCTCCTCCTTCATTCCTTCTACTGGCAAACCCTCTCTTTTCGACACTCCTCCTGAAGACCAACGGGAGGTAAGGCGGGCACGCCACTATAGCTTCCTAAAGCACACGCGTTGCCAGGCAGTGCTGGAACTGGTGTCCTTGGGGGACAAAAGTCACATCGCCAGAGAACTCTTGTCTGCTTTGCACAGCGAGGTTGAGGCTTGGCTGACACCCTCCTGGCTCACAACAAGCAATGTAGTGTGCGAAAACGGGGCCAACCTTGTGGCCGTGCTGCGTATTGGCCACATAACACATGTGCCCTGCTTTGAGGACGTACTGAACCTGGTGGTGCAGAAGTTCCTCCACACGTACCCAGGACTGCAGGACGTACCGAGACAGGCTTGCTCCATCTGCAGCCATGTATGCCAATCTCCTACTGCCGCCGCAGCACTTAGCAAAATACAACGCCAACAGAGGCTTCCACTGCATAGACTGATTTGTGACGCTGTGACTAGTTGGAACTCCACCCTGCACATGCTCCAGCGTCCGTGTGAGCAAAAGCTAGCCATCCGCCGTTACTTGGTCAGCGTGGTGCATGAAAGCAGCGGGGCCCTTGGTACAGCCACACAACTGAGCTATTTTACCAGTGACCAGTGGCTGCAGATGGAGATGCTGAGCAAGGTACTGGTCCCCTTTGAGCAGGCCACAAACGTTGTTAGTCGGGAGCAGTCAGGCTGGAACGATGTAATTTCCATCCTCTTTCTGCTTGATAATACCCTGTGTGGCCTGATGGCAAGTGGCCATGGGAGAGGAAGAAATGGGGGAGGAGGAAGAGGGTGACATTACACTCTATAGCTCACAGCCAGCATCAGGAGGAGCAAGAAGGGGCATTGGCCAGCATCAGGAGGTTCAAGAGGAGGAGGAAGATGATTATGATGATGATGATGAGGGAGACCATGTGGGGCTTCTGGACAGGACCCGTCCAACCCGCATTTGCGCTGTCACGCCCCAGGCATTGTTCGGGCGCTGGAACAACAGGAACTGCTGCAGCTTGAAGAGGAGGAGGTGGGTGATGAGGAGGAAGATGTTTTGGCGCCTACTGAGGGACAGGAGGAGGATGAGCCCAGGGAACCCATCTTTCATGTGTGTCCACATGTTGCGATGCCTAAAGCAGGGACCCCAGCATTTGCATCAAAAACCGGGATGATTACTGGCTGGCCACTGTTCTGGATCACCCCTACAAAGACAAAATGTCACAGTTTCTACCCAACCTGGCGCAAGAGAAAGAAAAGGTGACTCGCCTGAGCAAAATACTATGCGACTATGCTGTGTGAGGAGTTCCGCGCACCACATTCCACACAGGGAACTCAGAAGGACACCAGAAAACAGAAGGACACCAGAAAACTGCAGATGAAAACCCCCAGTACTGCCACACTGATAGGTACCATTGCCTTTGCCTAATTTTTCAGCTGAGTATTCTAAGTTTGAGGGTTGGCATTCATGTTATCCACTTCATGATGCAAACTAGCAAATTTCGTCTACCTTCCTAATGCTTTTGGCACCACAGACCACAGCAACAGTGTTGGTGCACAAAACATCTTGGTCTGGCCCTTCTACGTTATCGGTAATCGGTGAGTTTTTTGTAGACAAGACGTTTGGAGACATATAGGAAAAGGGAGATAGGAAAATAGTTAGATGGTAGGGAGGGGTCCAGTGAGGGTTTCTTTAGGATAGGGGGAATTATGGCATGTTTAAAAGCTGAGGGGTATTTACCAGTAGAAAGGGAGAGGTTGAATAGTTCGGTTAGGGCAGGGGCCAGGTTGGAGGAATGGATCAGAGGGAATTTGGTCAAGCGGACAGGTAGTAGATGGAGATGTTGAGAGAAGAAAAGAGACTTCATCCACAGTAACAGGGCTGAGGAAGGTCAGTGATGATTTACAGGTGGAAGGGGTGGGTATGGTAGGAGTAGCTCAGTGAGCAGAAACATCATGTCTGATGTTATGCAGCTATGTAAATTCAATACGACTTTGCCTGCCATTTTCTGGAAAACCCCAAGGTCTTTTTTAACTTTTGTTAGCTTAGCTAATAATGTTTAAAGTCAGCTCATTGACTTTAATGGAATTCGCTAAATCGGTTCGCCAAAATCTTGCGAACCCACTGGAAGTTCCAGGAAATTTTTGCTAAACTGTCAGAGGCCTTCTCGCTCATCTCTAGTGATATATCTTCTCTTTCTCCCTTTTTTCTTTCTTTTATTCCACTTCTTTCTCTCTCCCCTCTCCCCTTCTCAATGTCAATATTTTTGACAGGTTCATTTATTTTTTTTAAAATTTATTTATTTTGTATGTATGATTTTCCCTTATTCCCCTTCCTTTTGTTAAATGCTTTATTTAAGTACTTTGTTTTATACAATTTTCCACTAGCTCTAACCTCTAGCACTCTCTCCTTGATTTCTCCTGTGCTTTTGACACTGTTGATCACCCCCTTCTGCTCCATTGGTATCAGTGACACTGCTCTCCCTCTTGGTTTGCTTCCTATGTGTGTGACTGCTCCTTTCAAATTTCTTTAAATGGTAATTCCTCCTCTCCTACTCTCCTCCCTGTTGGTGTTCCCCAAGGGTCAGTCCTTGGAGCGGTTCTCTTTTCCCTGTACACCTCCTCTCTCTATAGTCCCATATCCTCCTTTGGCTTACAGTACCATCTGTATGCTGATGACACATAAATCTATCTGTCCACCCCTGACCTGTCTTCCTCAGTTCTGGATAGGATTTCATCCTGCCTGTCGGCCATATCATCATGGATGTCTGACAGATTTCTGAAACTCAACCTGGATAAAACAGAACTAATCATCTTCCCCCCCTCAAATTCCACATCTACCCTGACATATTCCTAACTGTTACCAACACTGTTATGCATCCCTCCCCTCAGACATGTTGTCTTGGCATCACCTTTGATTCTGTCCTCTCATTTACCCCCCATATTCAAAACATTTCCAGGTTCTGTTACTTTCATGCGCAAATCTCCAAAATCCGCCCCTACCTGTCCCCTGAGACAACCAAACTCCTTGTACATGCTCTTATCATCTCTCGTCTGGACTACTTTAACATCCGCCTCTCTGCTATTCCACTAACCTGACTCTCTCCTCTACAATCTGTCATGAATGCTGCAGCCAGAACTCATCTATCCTTCCCATCGCTCCTCTTCTGCTGCATAGAATCAAATTCAAGCTCCTGTGCTTTGCCCTCAAATCCCTCCACAGTTCTTGCTCCAGGTACCTTTCTGACCTCATAAAAAATACACCCCTAGCCGCTCTCTTCGCTCCTCCAATGACCCACTACTGACTTCCTCACTCATAACCTCATCACACACATGGTTCCAAGACTTTTCTAGAGCTCCCCGGATTTTCTGGAATGGCCTTCCTTGTCCTATTCGGCTTGCTCCTAATTTCTTCTCATTTAAAAAAGCACTCAAAACCCAACCCAATCTTCTTCTGTCTTTTGAAGCCTTCACTACTTCTCACCACTACATATCTCCCCTCCTATTGTGTGTTACCTCCCTCACCTCCTAGATTGTAAGCTTTTCGGGGCAGGGTCCTTTCCTCCTGTCTGTATTCGTCTGTCATTTGCAATCCCTATTTAATGTACAGCGCTGCGTGATATGTTGGCGCTATATAAATCCTGTTTATTAATAATAATAACAATAGTAATAATAATAATAATAAAATTAATAATAACAATAATAATAATTGCACAGTAGGTTGTACCATAACAGGAACAGTCCCAAACTCAATAAAAAACACTTAGTGCTATTTATAAAACAGGTAATCTGACACTCCCTCAAACATTCTCTGAGAGTAATCAATTACTGCCACATGAAATACATAAACCTGTAAAAAACCCACTCAGAAATGTTTGAGGGAGTGTCAGATTTCCTGTTTTATAAATAGAGCCCATAGTAAGGTTGTGGGGATCTATACAATTAATGATTCAAGAAGGTGTATTGGAATTTCAGAAAACAAAAAAAGCAAGAGAAGTAGCATCTACAATATGGCAAAAATGCATATTGTCTTATGTGCCACAGAACCAGATACAGGATCCCCTGACAATGAGCTAAATTAGTATTATGCTTTATAAGTATATAAGATGCCTGACGTTTTTTTAAAAAGTGCCCAAGTGCACCAAGACCGAATAGTATCTCTCATAGTGTGGGTCCAATCCCACTGTACAAACAATGTTGAGGAGCATCATAGGAGCCCACATATTCTACCACCCATACTGCTGAGGCCCTATCGCTACATGAATTTAATTTTAAAAGTAATATTAATGAAAATTTGGCTAACCAAGGCTGATCAATTGTAAATGAATGCAATATTGGTATGGATAGCCCAGTAAAAAATTAGATATCATAAAGTTAACTTGCTGAAAATATAGTTGCAGGATTCACAAGTGCAATAAGAAAATTATAGACATACACAGGCAATAATCGCTAATTGATGAAGTTAACTTTTCTATTGAGGGACAAAGGCAGGCATCTCCACCCAGCCAACTTGGCTTTTGTACTTGTAGTGTAGGAGTGTAGGATTTAGGGTCAAAAAGTCAGATGTGAGAAGTATTCCCAGATACTTAATGTAAGGAATTCACCTGTCCAGCGAGCCCGCAGCGTCCCTGGGGGTCTCAGCTGCAGAGGGAGATGCCGCTGCAGCAGGCAGCATGCCCGAGGCTGCTGCCCTTTTTGCAGCGTGTCTCTCCCTGCAGGCGGAGGGATCCGTTCTAGCCGAACTACTGTTCGGCCAGGGGTCATCCCCACCATCTCTATGGACGTGTTTACAGAAAGTCCTGTTCTCAGCACTCCTGTAGAGGTGCAAAGTAGGGCACGTCCCAGGGGTGCTGTAGGAAGAGGTGTGGGCGCTACCACGCTTGCCTCCTGTACCCCCCTAGGGCTTGGCACTCGGCTGCCTCATCGCGGGGCAGGACATAGTTAGTTTGAATTCCCTGCGGCCAATCAGCCGCAGAGGATTCAATTACCCTCCAATCAAATGGCACCAGGTGGCGCAAGGTCATTGGGCACTCTGGCCGTTTAAGGAGAACCTGTCCTGAACACCATTGCCCGCTATAAGCCTCTGTGAGTACAGGGTGCTTGGGTGCGTTCTCTGTGTTGGTTTATATTAACACGTTTTGTCACTACCATAGCGACCTGGTCTGATACCTGATTCTGCCTGAACTCTTCCTGGCCTGACCTTGGATTGTTTGTTACCACTCTTGCCTGCTGCCTGCCCTGACCTCCGATTGTTCCTGACATGCCTTTGCCTTACCCTTCTATACCACGCTTATCGGACTGATCATCTGTGATTAACCCTTACCTTGTTTTATGACTGCCAATAAAACTTGACAAAAGGATTCTTGGAGTTGGCTGTGGTCTGTGTGTCCAGGCGCATTACACTTAACAGATGAAATGAACTGTAAAGGGAGGTCAGGAAAAGCTAATCTACATACTGATTAATAGGAAGCAACTGGGACTTTCCACAAATGACCTTAGGACCAGAATATATTAGATACTGTCTGGAAATCCTTAAGGCCTCAGAAGGGGTATCAAGTCTTGGAGAATAAACACTTCATCCAAGTCATCAACCAAGACATCTGCAAACAAAGCTAATTTAAACTCCAACCACCACTCGAAGCCCAGTAATTATTGTTATTATTAATAATATTATTAATATTATTATTCATATCATCCAGTATTTAGAGCTAACATATTATGCATCGCTTTACAAAGTCCATAGTCATGTCACTAGCTGTCCCTCAGAGGGGCTTACAATCAAATGCCCCACCATAGTCATATGTCATTAACACAGCCTAAGGTTAATTTTGGGGGGGAATCCAATTAACCTAACTGTATGTTATTGCCAGGAGAAATAGGTAATAGAGCAGCAAAAAAGGCTCCACCATAAATGCAGACACGCTTGTTGAAGCTACTTCCTATTCTAAAGGATAATAAAAGTTGGCCACCCACTTTCAAGAATGCCCTAGAAGTATTATATACCATGGAGACCAAACACATAAACCCAATATCCAGCCCCCTATGTAACAAAACTTGATTTACCTAACCCCAATCTACAGAATCAAAAGCTTTCTTGAGGTATAAGGTTTTTACCTTTAAACCAGGATTGGAATGCATAATTTGGAGATATATTAATATATTTTTCACACAATTTATAGATAATATTGTCTTTGAATGTATGGGGCATAACCTCAGTTTAATCCACATCCACTAGGGATTCAAAATTGATTAATTTTCAGAGAACTACATTTACCAATGCAATATGCCTTTAGGTGAGCAGTGAAAATGATTCCTACCAGACTTCGGTATTAGAGTATTACAATAAATATTAATGAAATCAAGAAGCTTAATCTGAAAATGACAAGCACTGTCATGGCACACAAGCAAAGAGCAATGTCACATACAGTAAATCACAAATACCATTCTAACAGTGTACAATCCAGGCCTCATGATTTCCAATTAGGAAGGGAGCTAATTGTCAACTTTTCAAAAGAAATATAACGTAGTGGTTATAATTATCTTTTAGAAATGTTGTAATATTCAGCACTATTCATGCACCAAAACTCTGAATTTGACTGTATTTTTTTCTGTGCTTCACTGATAAAGACAAAGCACAGAACAACAGTATAACAGGATAACAGTATTTTACAAATAGGGTTTGCTTCTTTGGTTGTTTTGTAAAAAACGTAATGACAACCCCAAAAGGACCACTCGGCAAGCATACAATGTCTGCTCTAACAGAAGCTCCTGCAACTTTGTATACCATTCTGTAGTTATTTAATACTATCAGCTAAATAAATCAAATAAATAAAAAAAAATAAATAAAATATATACCAAATAAAGTGAATACTACGTTTTTGTACTTTAACACATTTTTTGTCAGCAAATCATTCCTTTTTTTTTAATTTCTATTTATAGGTAAAGTAATTTTTTAACACTATGGCTAATGGCAGATTGTTCTGTCGGTTAGCAATAAGTAGATACACCTGCTCATACTTGGCAGAGTTCTTAAGTAACAGCTAAACCCCGAGTAATTATCAAATAATCGATACATGACTGAATCCTATTGCTTAAAATATAAAATTAGCCAATTCAGAATTGAGGGACCTATCAAATTCCTAAAATGCTTGTATTGTGTTCCTCTGGTTACATATTTTCTACTAAATATAGTATTTTTCTCCAAACTCATGCACAAGTTCATACGCATCTGGGAAATAAGTAATTTCTTGTTTTACATTTTCCTCCTTGTGTATAATATAAACCTTGGTATATAAATATAAGCCTGGAAACTTAAAACATAGATGTGTTTTTGCCAAAATTCTGTGAAAGCCTGTAAAAAACTGTTTAATTTTTTTTTTCTAATAAATACTGAAAACAACATTGTTATTAAAACAAGATACTACAAAATACAGATGTGGATAAATGTATTGGTGCCCCTCCATGAAAAAGAGAAGAACCCACAACTGTCTCTGAAATCATCTAAAATAGACAAAAGAATTTGGCCTTCTTCATTATTTATTCTGTATTAAACATCAGGTTATGCTTTATAGCTCTGATTTAACAAAATATCTTAGGCAATAATAGAGACTTAAATGCTGGGGATTTTAACCTATTGTTTTCTTCTACAATGTTTAGAGACAAATTCTGCAAACAAACATTTCCTGTAGCTCTTGAGAGTGCACCTGTCAGGAAGCAGCATGGAGAGACAGTATCAGTTAAATTCCTTCTACATCACTACCCCTGAAGAAGCCAAAAGTTGAAATGCTTTGGGAAAAACAATAGAATCATTTAGCATTTTTTTTTCTATAGCACTGATTTGTAAGGAAGCTTGATGTATGGTCTCCGGTCAATACGTCATTTCTAAGATTGGGGTTGGACCACTTAACTGTATTTGTGGAACCAGTTATTGTTGATTATTGCTTTGTAATGATTCTTTGTATTCTTTAATGTGTATGAACAATATACATATTTAGTTGCCAAGCAAAAAAAAAAACATTTTCCTGTTCTAGCCTTGTTTTTCAACAATTTAATCATTATTTATCGACTCACACAGTGTTTGTGAGTGGGATTTTGGCCATTTGTGAAATATGAAGTGAAGCTTTTCCACTTTCCTAGCTAGCCAGCATTTACAAACTAATAGCAAATGATTTTCAAAAAAAAATTTTGTTTGGAATGTAAAGGGGTATACATTTTGCATTAGGACATATATACATGTTTTTTTATTATGCCTTCACATGATGTATAAGCTAATAACCCAGGGAAATTGACTATTTAAGGTTTTTATGTTTAGGTTGGGTTCACAGTACAGAATGTTCTAGTGTGGAAAGGCTGTTGATTTTGCCTGCCAAGTGTTAAGAAAAAGACATATTGAAATGTCTCATTGGCTATTATATACAAAAAGGTCATCCCAATAACGACTGAATAGTAATGTCATCAACAGCAACAACAAGTGTGGGTTGTAATGCTAACACTAAATTACAAATGACATTACTAAATTACAAATCTGATTGCAATTAATGGCATCTTATTCAGGAATAAGAAGAAAAAAACTTTATTTTACAGTAACGAATGATAAAAACATTTTGCCATTCTGACAGGCCAGGCAATTATTTTATTCTCTTTGCTTTTGCAAATGGCACATTTTTGGTTTCACTGTTCTTTCTTTCCAACCCCAAAGGTTAAAAAAACTTAAATTGCCAACTGGTAGAAATTTTGGGAACATGTCCAGGAGCCACCCAATCATCAAATCAAAAGAAGTAAGGCAATGATGTCATCAAGGTAGGATTGGGAGCGTCAAACCTCCCTTTGTTGAAGAAAAAAATACTTTAAGTTTACCTTGAAAATTAATGTTTGTGCCAAGCTTTAAGCTTAATCTTAAAACAAACATTGTACATACCGTTCTATTTACCTTCGGCACTTGATGTAGTCTTGGATAACAAACAGCCACAGCATACAGCACACAGAGTGCCAGTCATGCTTTTGTGAATTTTCTTCATTATAAAGACTTTATTGTTCATTATTTACTTTATTATTATTTGTTCATTTACTTGACAGATCAAACTATCTATAGCCAATTGTTTTTTATTGAATAGAGGGGGGAAGGTTTACACCCCAATCAGTTTGTTTTTTGTTTTTCTTTCACTTCCAGTCTCAGAGATACAAAAGAAGTGAAAATATATGTTTTCTTTCTTTACAAATCTGTAGAATAAAGAGTTATCGGGAGAATACTTGGCTCAGTTTGACAAATTTCCCTTATGTTCTGCTAATTTCTGTAAAAAATGTAATTTCCCATTTCATTGTCTCAAATCTTAATGACAAACCATGCTAGGTGTAAGGGTAAACAATTCTTTTGTTTTGCAGACCTCAAAAGGGAAGTGGTCACGTTCACAGGTGATTTAGGTTCTTGGCAGACTCACCTTGAGCTTGCTCACTCTTGGCTGGTGAAACAAGTGGCTTGGAATCAAGTGGATATAGAAAACACAGGCGTATGCAAACCAAAAGGAGTTAAATCCTTATAGTAACCACAAACTGTAAGTAAACTTTTATAACTCCTTGTAACAAACATTGTAACTGGGAAAATTAGCAGGTGGAAAATGATAGCAAGGTGGAAGGTTTTGTTCAGTGCACAGTCTGCCATATGTATGCACAAATGGAGCAACAGCTCCTAGGTGGATACCGCTGTAACAGATGTGAGCATGTCGCCCTTCTGGTATCTCGCATTGGAGAGCTGGAGAAGCGCATTGAAACACTGAAATCAGTCGCTCACCTTACGAGGAATCTCCTGCTCACTGAGCAGGTAGTTATTGGCTTAGATGTGGAGTTGGCTCTATTGGCTTAGAGGGTGGAGTTGTAATCAGTATGAACTTGTAAGGAGTGGGGTTACTGTCGTTAGAGGGATTGGTAGGGGCACCCAGAAAAGGAAGACCAGCCCTGTGTTTAACCACTCCAACAAATTTGCAAAGTTATGTGAAGATGTGCGGGTGGCAGACCCAGTGGTGGCAACTCTAGATGTTACTGCTACCCCTAACAGCTGGGAGAGCAGCACATCTAGTAGGGGTGGGGAGGGAAGTGCAGGAAGGCGAAGACAATTGGTTGTCATAAGGGATTCTGTGATCAGGAGGACTGATAGAATAGTTTATCGCCCTGATCCCTTCAACTGAATGGTTTGCTGTCTCACTGGTGCCAGGGTTTGGCATATGGTGTACCAAGTGGACAAATTACTGGGAGGGGCTGGGCATGACCCAGCTGTCTTGGTCCATGTTGGAACCAATGACAGGATAGATGGAAGATGGAGGATCCTTAAAAATCAGTTTAAAGAACTAGGTTTCAAGCTGAAGGAAAGGACCTCCAAGGTTATGTTCTCTGGAATATTGCCTGTGCCATGCGCAACACAGGAAAGGCAGAGGGAGCTTAGAAAGCTAAATGCATGGCTTAAGTCCTGGTGTAATAGAGAAGAGTTTGGATTCATAGAGTACTGGGCTGACTTTTCATTGGGGTACAACCTATATGCCAGAGATGGTTTGCACCAAAATGAAAGGGGGTCTGCTGTGCTAGGGGAAAGATTTATGGGAATGGTGGAGGGATATTTAAACTAGGACAGAGGAGGGTGGGACAGTTAAATAAGGTGGCAGAAAGGTTAGTCAGGGGTCAGCCACTAGTGGAGGGTGGATTGGGGATAATTGGGGGGAGGGTTATGGATAAATAAAAGGAGCTTCTCATGTTACACACAAACATTGCATTGCAAAGTACTATTTGTACTGAAAAACAAACAGTTTTTGCAAACTGTGCTGGTAAATGCAGCAATGGTTTAAAGAGTCTATCCACCAATGCTAGAAGTCTAGCAAACAAGATAGGGGAGTTAGAAGCCTTAATGAGTGAAGAGCATTATGATTAATTAGCATTACTGAATCCTGGCTTTGTTCTTCGCATGACTGGGATGTCAATATTCCTGGGTATACTCTCTTTCGTAAGGACAGGGTGAAACGAAAGGGTGGTGGTATCTGTCGGTATGTGAGAAGTGATCTAAAAGTAAATGTGAAAGAAGAAATTGCTGATGGAACAAGCAATGAGGTTGGGGCTTTATGGGTGGAGTTGAATGTGGGGATGCACAATACACAATTAATTATTGGAGCCTGCTTTAGGCCCCCCAGTAAAGAAAGAGAGGATCAACTACTAGCACAGATAGAAAAAGCAACAAAAAGTGGAAGTGTTTTATTCCTGGGAGACTTCAACTACCCTGACATTGACGGGAGTATTGGCACTACAGGAACAGCAAAAGGGAGGAATTTTGTGAATTTAATACAAGATAATTTTCTACTACAGTGTATAGAAGCCCTAAATAGAAACAATACTCTGTTGGACCTAGTTCTTTCTAACAATGCAGAGCTTATACCAAATGTGCATATAAAAGTGAATCTGGGTAGCAGTGACCATAATATGATTTCATTTAATGTAAGCTGTAAACAGGAAGCAAAAACAGGAAAGATAAAAACATTTAATTTTAAGAGAGCAAAATTTCCATTATTGTTGGAGTTTCTCTGTGACTTGGACTGGGAGACAATATTGTCTGCAAAGAACACAGGACAGACATGGGAATGTTATAAGTCTTTTCTACAAAAGCAAACTGAAAAATATATTCCAATGGGTAATAAGTTTAAGAAGCTAAAATTAAAACCTATGTGGCTCACAGCTGATGTTAAAAAAGCCATAAGGAACAAGAAAAGGGCATTCCAAAAATATAAAAATGAAGGATCACCTTCATCGTTTGAAAACTATGAAGAATATAACAAAAGATGTAAAAAGGAGGTAAATGTGCAAAACTTCAAAATGAAAGACAGATTGCAAGTAAGGCAAACCCCCATATTTTTTAAATATTTTAATAGCAAAAAGATCAGATCTGAGCGTGTAGGCCCCTTACAGGATGTCTCTGGGTTGGTAACTGGGAATAAAGACAGATTTACTAAACACTTTTTTTTAGCTCTGTGTACACAAAGGAAAATGGAAGAGCTCAAGTCCAAATTCATAATAGCAATGTCACTGCCTTAAACAGTTCGCAATGGCTCAAAGTTGATATGATTGAGTAACAGATGGCCAAAATTAAGGTTGACAAAGCACCAAGACCCAATAGATTACATCTAGATTACATTACCAGGTAACTGCAGACCGGTTAGTTTAGCGTCAATAGTTGGAAAGGTCCTAGAGGGTATGATAAAGAACCACATAGAAGAGTTTCTGCTAGAAAATAATATTATAAGTGATAGTCAGAATGGCTTCAAGAAAGCCTGAAGTTGTCAAACAAATTTAATCTCTTTGAATGAGTTTATGAGGTAGACTGTGGAATAGCAATCAATAAAGTGTACTTAGACTTTGCTAAAGCACTTGACACAGTACCCCACAGACGGTTAATATGCAAGTTAGGGTCAATAGGTTTAGAAAAGTCAATCTGTAAATTGATAGAGAACTGGCTTAAGGACCACATCCAGGGAGTAGTGATAAATGATTCATACTCTGGATGGTCTAACGGTATTGGTGGTGTACCCCAGGATTCAGTGTTGGGACCTTTACTGTTTTACATTTTTATAAATGATATTGAGTTTGGGATTAAAAGTACCATTTCTGTGTTTGCAGATGACACCAAACTATCTATTGGAATTAAGTCCATACAGGATGACTATAATCTACAAGCAGACCCGGATGTACTGTTTGATTGGGCAGCCAAGTAGCAAATGACATTTAATATAGATAAATTTAAAGTTATGCACTTGGAGGCTAACAACATGCACGCTTCATACTGTCCAGGGGGAATACATTTACATAGGGGGTGTCAGAAATGGAAAAGGATCTGGGAGTTTTGGTAGATCTTAGACTTAATACCAGCATGCAATGCCAAGCTGCAATAGCTAAAGCTAGTGAAGTACAGCTAGAGATTAGCTGAACTGAATCTATTCTCCCTTGAGAAGAGACGTTTGAGGGGGGATGTGATCACCCTGTATAAATATATAAATGGTCCATATAGAGAACTCCCTTCCTAATTATTCACTTTAAGATCATTACAAAGAACAAGAGAGCACTCTTTGCTTCTGAAGGAAAAGAAGTTTAAGCTCCGGATGAGGAAAGGATTCTTCAGTGTAAGTTCTGTGAAAATGTGGAATCGGCTCCCTCAGGAAGTATTTTCAGCAACTATTATAGATTACTTTAAGAAAAAACTGGGTGCTTTTCCAGAAGCAAAAAATATACCTGGGTATTAAAGCTTTAAAGTAAAGGTAAAAAAGATTGTCAATCCAGGGAACAACCGATTGCCTCACGGAATCAGGAAGGAATTTTTTCCCTGTTGAAGCAAATTGTACCTGTTTTTTTTGCCTTCCTTTGGACCAACTATGTCTTATGAGGTTTTATATCTAGGATATGTTTATTTCCCTAGTGGTTGAACTTGATGGACTTTTTTCAACTTAACCTACTCTGTAACTATGTAACTATGACATTGAGTGGGAATTTTTTTTTTGTAGTCAAAGTAAGAAAACATCAAGGGTTGTACATAAATGATATAGACCCACCTGAATTTTGCCTAATGCTTGGACCACAAGAGTTACAATTCAGGCTCTTTCACATATTTGCCCTAGAGGTTAATGCAGCATCCTTCTGTATATAGGGAGAATCATGTGAGAATCATGGGAGACCATGTGACTGGTAGGTACCAACTCCAACCACCAGAGAGGGCTAAGCAAGGAACCTCAGATAGTGCTTCATCCTTAAGTTATACAGTGAGGGAAAGAAGTATTTGATCCCCTGATGATTTTGTACGTTTGCCCTCTGACAAAAAAATGGCCAGTCTATAATTGTAATGGTAGGTTTATTGTAGGTGTGAGAGACAGAATAACAACAAAAGAACCCTCAAAAACCCAGTGCTCAAAAGTCAGAGTTTGATGTGCTTTGTAATGAGGTAAATAAGTATTTGATCCCCTATCAACCAGCAAGTTTTCAGGCTCTTCACTGTATGCAGGAAACGAGCTCTGTAAGGGAGTGCTCCTAATCCAAGCTTGTTACAGTACCTATATAAAGACACCTGTCAACAGAAGCTATCAATCAATCAATCATATTCCAAACTAGCCACCATGGCCAAGACCAAAGAGCTGTCTAAGGATGTCAGGGACAGAATTGTAGACCTACACAAGGCTGGACTGGGCTACAAGGCTATCCCCAAGCAGCTTGATGAGAAGGTGAAAACAGTTGGCGCGATAATTCACAAATGAAATAAACACAAAATAACTGTCAATCTCCCTCGGTCTGGGGCTCTATGCAAGATCTCTCCTTGTGGAGTTGCAATGATCATAAGAACAGTGACGAAGCACCCCAGAACTACATGGGGGGAACTTGTCAATAATCTAAGGGCAGCTGGGACCATAGTCACCAAGAAAACACTTGGTAACACAATGCAAGGTCTCCCTTCTCAAGACAGTACATGTACAGGCCTGTCTGCAGTTTGCCAATGAAAATCTGAATGATCCAGAGGAGAACTGGGTGAAAGCGTTGTGGTCAGATGAGACCAAAATTGAGCTCTTTGGCATTAACTCAGCTCGCTGTGCTTGGAGGAGGAAGAATGCTGCCTATGACCCCAAGAACACCATCCCCACCGTCAAACATGAAGGTGGACACATTATGCTTTGGGGGGGGGGGTTCTGTTAAGAGGACATTTACTGCATCAAAGGGACAATGGATAGGGCCATGTACCGTCAAATCTTCTCTCAGCCAGGGCATTGAAAATTGGTTGTGGATGGGCATTCCAGCATGACAATGACCCAAAACACACCGCTAAGGCAACCAAGGAGTTGCTCAAGAAGAAGCACACAAAGGTCCTTGCGTGGCCTAACCAGTCTCCAGACTGGTTGATAGGGGATCAAATACTTATTTCACTCATTACTGTCACAAATTCCTGCAAGTCCAGGTCACCTATGCCAGGTCACCTATGTCATGCTTACCTTCCTTGCAGCCCCCTGCTGCCAGCACCATCTCTGCCTCTGGATCCAACACTCTGTTTACTTCCTGCTCCAAGTCAGGCGATTCCCTGTCATCTGCTCCTTTGCCTCAGAGAACCAGAGTATTCCGCAGATGCGCTCCCTCTGTTGGCCAACATCTAAATAACTCCTGAGACCATCCCAGCTACAGCTCTCCCTCTGCTGGTGGTATTTATGTCTGTGGCTTACTTGATCCACGCCCATCTCCCCTTCTTAAGGAAGTGACCTGGCAACAGAAAGTTGCCCGAACAAGTAGTTCCTTTGGCTTCCAGGTTACTGTTGTTTATCTCTATTTTTCATGATTCTCCGTGTTCCGACCCCAGCTTGTTCCTGACTACTCCTGCTTGCTGCCTGTCCTGACCTTTTGTCTATTTCCTGACCATCCTTGTTTGCTGCCAGCCCTGACCTTTTGACTTTTCTGACTACCCTACTGGATTTCCATTTTGTATTACGCTTCAGTCCCTGCTTGTTGGCAGTCACCTGCCTTGGCGGGCACAGGGGCCACAACCTGGCAGTAGCTTGCTGCACAACATCCCCACATCAAGAGGCTCTGGAGAAGACCAAGCTACTGCTTAGACCCTGCGCCCCGTGCACGTCTTCACCCACAGGGTGGGTGACACAGTGGGTCCACCACCCACTGGCCTTGTGGAGCTGTGACAATTACAATACACATCAAGCTCTGACTTTTGAACTTTGGGTTTTTCAGGGTTCTTACTGTTGTTATTCTGTCTCTCACACCTACAATAAACCTATCATTACAAATTAAAGAATGGCCATTTGTTTGTCAGAGGGCAAATGTACAAAATCAGCAGGGGATCAAATACTTCTTTCCCTCACTGTAAGTATTCTGATAGGGTATAGTTATCAATAAGTCATATGGTGCAAACCAAGAAGTAAACACAGCATGGGAGCCTGGGGATCAGCTCTGAAAGCAATACTGCAAGTGTGCAGATTTTTTTTTTTGTTTTTTCTTTTGTTTGTTTTTTCATCTGCTTCTAGGGAATAACAATGCTTTCTTTGATTTTGCAGAAAGTAATGGTATTAGGACATATAACATTAAACCAAATTCTTTATGTCAGAAATGTCACAACCGTCGCTCCGTAGCCATCACTTAAATTAATGTGACATTCCAACACCCATGTATTACAACAGTACTTAACTAAACTCAAAATAATTTTCCAAGATGACCTTAAAGATTACTCAAAAAGGAAACAATTATATTCTAGTGACCTAAGAGGCAGAGAACAATACATAATAGACAGACCAATCCATTTAGTGTCCATTGCAGTTCCTTAAAAACTTTGTGTAAGAGTAAAACTGAATAAATAACACATTCATTACAGAGAAAAAACTAAATTATCAATAGTTGTCACCCCTAATATATAAAAAGGGGTCATGTAGCAAATGCTCCAGTTTTTTGCTTATCACTGCAATCATTCACGAGAAAACTCATTATGATAATTTTTCTGCCTGTCTGATTTTATTATGTCTTATCATTCAGCTGCACCAAGTAAAAATCCATTCAGTTATTAATTCTGCAATCACATTACTGCTGGTTGTTACTATCAGGAGGAGCTGAAAATGATTACTACTTGTTAAAGACACAGAGTTATAGGAACTGTAGAGCAACGTAATTCAATCACTACATGTACATAGAATGTGCATTTATGTTCTTAGTCATTCTGAACAATTTTTGTGTAATTATAATGTTCTATGTTACTAATGAATGAAGTGCAGTTTACAATGAAAACACTGAGCTGATATATTATTTGGACATAATGAGATGTAAAAGAATAAAGTGGAAATTGCATTTGGCCAAGAAAAATGATGACGATTTTTAGATTTACAGTCATGAGAAAAAGAATGTTCATTCCAATTCCTAGGAATTGCTTCTCAGTACATAAACAATCATCTGTTCCTTAGGAGGATAAGGTAAATACAACCTTAGATAAACCTCAACAAATGGCATTGTGACAATATTTGTTTTAAAGAGTGATAATTTTTCTGTGTACCAAAGTATTCTAGAGTCAAATATGAGGCCATCAGTGTAACTGCTGAAGCTTGGCCAAAGCTGGGTCATACAACAAGACAATGATCCCAAGCACACCAGGAAAACACAATAGCAGAAAAAGAGAAGAATCAAGGTTCTACAATGGACCAGTCAAAGTCTATACCTCAAACCCATTGAAATGCTGTGTTGGGACCTCAAGAGAGCCGTGCATACAACAGATAGCTGTAGATCAATGGATAGGTATAAATAGTGTGTTACGGAAAAAGTGCAGTTTTTTACTGGTCTAATGACAGGAAGTTGCACTGGGCTTGGGTGGCTGAAAGGGAAATTTGTGTAGAGACTGTAGCCGTAGTTTACTGTAAGCTTTGGATGGTGATTTCTCAATTAATCACTTCACTGTGCTTCTCCGTGGCAATGTTCAAGCTGATAGAAAGTGGCAATTAAAAAGTCATTATTAGTCACATCCTACTTGAGAACTTTTTTCATCTTCAATCTGTTCATTATGTTTTTCTGTCAGCAATGGCATGTTTCTGGGCACTCTTCCCTCTCCTCCTCCTGCATTCTAGGTAAAATGACAGTGTTTAAACACTGCTGTATATACAAATAGTAAAAAACGTGCTAAATATGCACATCAAAGGTGGCTTTAAAAGTGTAAAATCTTTTTAAACAGAGAAGTATACAGATGCTTTGGACTAAGCTGTAATTGTAAACACCTATTATGCTATTTACCTCCCCTTTCCTGCACCAAGACTCACAAGGGAAAAGGGTCATTTCATTTTGTGTTTTCCTTTCTCAATAGTTATTGTCCTTGCATTAATTTGATCTCTGTGTTTGCTTACATAATTACTATTCTAATTGAACAATTATTACCCGTCCTGCCTTCACCATGATGTACCACATAATTGAAGATATTGTAGCAATCCCTTAATCTGATTATACCTCTATGTTATGCTCTATCGCATCCACACAAGAGTTTTTTTTAAACACGTGCACATCATTGTAGAGCAGAAAATTGTTGCCCAAGGTCTCATGTTCCCCATGGGTTGTATTCTTATTGCATTCTTAAGGACCAGAGACAACTCTCAAGTGAATAATTTCATGCCCTCACATTATTTTTTAGCATTATTAGATTCTTTCTACTCTAGATGTATAACTTATCTGTACTAGGCTCTGATTTAGAAGGTTTGCAACAAAAACTTCTAACACAATATACCTTTTTCATTGCCTATACATCTACTACAATTGAAACATATTCATCAAAATCAAACTACAGGGAAAACTTTTAACAGCATGCTTTATCATATCATTACCTATAACAAAACCACCAAAATATAGTTGAAAACTGAGAATTCTCCAAGTACAGTGGTGCAAATACTAGGGACATTTACAAACTGTTTTGCATACCTATATTAAACTTTGATTTGCAAAGCAGCCAGCCTGCTTTAACATTTAGCAGATAAATCTTTTTGTAAATATTAGGAGAAGCTGAGAGTCTCTAGAACCAATGTGACCTGATGTTTTTTGGAAATATCAATATCATATGCATCATTATTTAGTTTTTATACTTCCCCAAGCCATTACAGTATGTAATGCTAGAAGCTAAAATTGTATCATTGGCCTTGTTGCAGCTGTTAAGATGCCAATTTGCATATTGCTCTTTACAGATAATCTCTGGATGACTTCACTCAAGCTGTGGCTTAGCTCTTACCCCTGATATCGAATACCTAAGCAGGTCATAATTATTCCAAATCAGTGGTTGTCAAAAGCATGTACCAGATCACATAATGATTACTCCAGGTGTATAGACACCAGGCCAGACACATGTCACAATAATTTCAAGTATTGAAGCTATGCTCTTTCTTCCACCTATATCTCAGAGGACATTATATCCTTTATTGAAAGAATAGGGAATAAGAAAGTAGCAATCTGCATTCACTTGCTTTTGATATATAGATCTAACTTTTCTCTAATTAAGCAAACACGGTGCCTAGGTTGTCCTCCATCTGTGTAACTTGTTTTAATTGTTAATGTGGAATCTTTTAGCTGTGTGGCAGAATGAATTCCCTAATTAACTGAATCTTTTTGACTTTTTCAGCTGTGTTGATTTTTAAAGTGTTCCCAGTGCTCAACATAGTTGTTGTTGCCGTTGTGTGGAACAGTATGATCCTGAGTGGGGTGGAAGTAGAAGCACTGGGATCACTAATGCTACATGAACATAAATATGTTTCAATGGCCAAACCTGCTTCTGAACACCACTGTAGTTAGTGGGCAAGAAATTCTAGCCTTTTTTCATGTGTACAGTGGTATGGAGGGTGTGGAAAGATATTTTATGCAGCTTGCAAGATAACATGGAAAATTCTTCAATTTTGTATAGTATCGTCTAAAATTCTGCTCATGATGCTACCTTTTTTATTGAATGTAATTCAGTAATTTAGGGTGGCACAGTTGGCCTAATGGTTAGCACTAGGCACCAGGTTAATATTGGTTAGTAGTTACATGGTAGGTTAGGCTGAAAAAAGGCATAAGTCCATCAAGTTCAACCACTAGGGAAATAAACATATCTCAGATAAAAACCTTTTAAGACATAGTTGGTCTAGAGGAAGGCAAAAAAAAAAAAAACCCTGGTACAATATTCTTCAACAGATTCAAGAATATGATTCCATGAGGCAATCGGATTTTCCCTGAATAAACAGTCACTGTTATTTTTACTTTAAAGTCCTAATAACCAGTTATATTCTGTGCTTATAGCAAAGCATCCAGCTTTTTCTTAAAGCAATCTATAGTGGTTGCTGAAACTACTTCCTAAGGGAACCGATTCCACATTTTCACAGACCTTACAGTGAAGAATCCCTTCCTTGTCCAGGGCTTAAACTTCTTTTCTTCCAGGCGCAAAGAGTGCCCTCTTGTTCTTTGTAATGATCTCAAAGTGAATAATTGGAACGAGAGTTCTCTATAATAACCATTTATTTATTAATACAGGGTGATCATATGCCCCCTTAAACTTTTTTTCTCAAGGGAGAATAGATTTAGTTCAGCTAATCTCTCCTCATAGCTGAGCTCTTTCATTCCTTTTATTAGTTTAGTTGCCCTTCTCTGCACTCTCTCCAATTCCACAAAGACCTTTTTGTGAACAGGTGCCCAAAAGTGGACTGCATATTCCAGATGTGATCTGACCAATGCTTTGTACAGGGGCAGGATAATGTCTCCATTACTGCAGTCTCTTCCTCTTTCAATACAAGAAAGTATTTTACTAGCTTTAGGTATTACAGCTTGGCATTGCATGCTGTTATTAAGTCTATGATCTGCCAGAACCCCCATATCCTTTTCCATTTCTGACTTCCCCAAATGTATTTCCTCTAGACAGTATGAAGCGTGCATGTTGTTAGCCTCCAAGAGCATAATTTAACATTTATCTATAATAAATGTCATTTAATGTCAGAGTATGCATCATTAGAGACTACTCTCTGGATGCGATCTTTAGGGCAGTTCTCTATCCATCTACAGATTGACTTTTCTAAACCTATTGACATTACCTTGCATATTAACTGTCTGTGGGCTTTAGCAAAGCCCAAGTACACTATATAAACTGCTATTCCACTGTCTACCTGTTTACTTACTTCCTCATAAAAAGAGAGTAAATTTGTTTGACAACTTTGGTCTTTCTTGAAGCCATGCTGACTATCACTTATATTAATATTTTCTAGCAGAAACTCCTCTATGCGTTTCTTTATTAAACTCTCTAGGACCTTTCTAACTGTGGACGTTAAACTAACGGGTCTGTAGTTACCTGGTAATGACTTTGTTCCCTCTTTAAAGATAGGAACCACAATGGCCTTACGCCAATCCATTGGTACCATGCCAAAGACCAAAGAGTCTCTAAAGATTAGAAACTCTTTAGTCACTGGTATGGTACCGATGGATAGTTGTAAAAAGAAAATCAAGCTAAAAAAACAATGGACTTCACATAAGCCTGTATTTAAAAATTAGAACTTGGGTAAATTCTGGGTTTGTAGGCACTCATTTGAATACAGCTCTGTTAAGGTCCTGCCAAAGTATTTTATTAGGGCAAAGGTCTGGACATTGACTGGGTAATTGCAACTTGCTAGTGTTCTTGGAAACATTGTCCTGTTGCATGAACAAAATTTGGGCAAGCTTTACCGGTCACCCATGTGGCCTCACATTGGACTTCTAGCAAATTTTGGTATACAGGGAAGTTTATGGTCAACTAAAAGGTTCAATGACTGAAGGGTGCCCAGGTCCTGTGGCTGAAGACGTTGTATGAGGTGTTTGTGCTAATATGCTGTGTTTGATTTTTACCAAATGTACTGTACATTATGGCTGAACAACCCCTTTTTTGGTCTTGTCTGTGCAAAGGACATTGGCCCTGATTCATCAATAAAATCCGCGCTCGCTGGAAGCGCGAAAGTACGCGCGACCAGCGAGCGCGGTTTCCCGCGGTCCAGAATCGAGTGTGCTCGTACACTCGCCTCCTCACTGCCAGCCGGATTCCTGGCTTGATAATAATGAGCAATAGGGGGCGCGAATCTGCCAATTAAGCTAAGGGTAATATGTGTGCCATTAGAAAGAATGATTTTTTAGGGGAACAGTGACTTTTAATGCAAGCTCGCCAGTGTAAAGCAGCCGGAGATGCGCGGCTCCGGCCGTGAGCTTTTTCAGTTGCTGAATAGCACGACGGCGTACGATTTCGGATCGCAAATACGAATGCGGGAGCGATCATCCGATTCTGCTTGATGAATTAGGGCCATTGTTCCAGAAGTCTTGGGGTTGAGGCCTTCTCTAGGCAACCTATGCACATTTGAAATTAACTATTGACTGATGTATTTTAAATGAGATGTAGCTTAATTTTTGGGGTTTTTTTTGCATTTTTTATTGAAAAGTATATAAAAAAAAGTAAACATAAATATAAAAAATGTGAACATACCTACATAACTTTCTCATATATGTATAAAGCACAATCAAAAAGTTAGGGACCTGTAAATGTGGAAGAATCAACACAAGGTAGAAACCACAATTTCTGCCACAAGAAGCAACAAACATCACGTTTTGTTTTTTGTTATAAAGAAAAAAAGTAAAATAATGAAAAAAAAAAATAAAGGGAAGGAAAAAAAACATGGACATTAAACTACAAATAATTCAAATTGATACAAGGTTTTATTGCACTATGAGCAAAAAGCGTTCACATCTCCCTTTGAAATAGCCGTGTCCCCTTAAAATAGGCAACCCATGACCCAGTGTGGGATAGTGACAGTGGACCAATATTCATCCTGTCACTCAAAAATTGTCTGGCAAACCATTTTTGCCTGTACTCATGTCGTGACTAATTACAGGACGACATCTAGGTCTTCCAGAGTACCTCCAAGCTTCTCCACATCATACCATGTTGTGTGTTAAAACATTTTCATAACCTCTATTAGTTAATCTGTGGTCAACTCCTCTATCAAAAATTTATACCAGGTTACAAATGTTTTTGTGCTACAATCTTTATTTCTGTAAGCGTTAAGCTTATTAATGAGCATAAGTTTGTGCAGTGGACAAGACAACTAGTGTAACATAAGGAACTTTTTTGCAACCAAGAGGCACGCATTATTATTTCTAGTCAATACATCTGAAGGTGTCATAGCTCCAGAGGCTTATAAATATAACAAACAGATGATTGGGCAGGCTTCCCTATTCCTGCCTGACATCACCCCATGTACTGCAGGACTCATCTCCAGTATTGTTTTATAGCTGTCCACAACAAATGAAAAAGATTCGGAGGGGGGGGGAGTGATGATAAATAAATGTATGAATAATGTATGTATAAATGTATGATAATAAATGTATGAATAAATGTATGATAATGATTTACGATTGTCACTATCTTGCAACTGTTCCTCAAACCCATCCAGTGGATAAAAGGTTTGTCTGGGAGCCAACCTAGTAGAAAGGAAACTTTGCACCTGTATTTATTGCAGGAGGTGGGATGTCAGAATCCAATATATAGTTTGCTAAGTCTCTAAAGGTCATGAGGTGTAAGAATATCTCTGAGTGTGGAAACCCCCAGTGCGCTCTATAAATGAAAGTTTGTGGAGTCTCGCCCTTGGGGAAAGACCAGGGAAAGCAAAGAGGCATTTTGGGTTATAGTTGTCCTGAGGATCCCAGCATTTATTTTTGTCTATATAATGACAGTGGCTCGGGGAACTATATTTTGTTTAATACAGGGTGGGAGCTGCTGGAAAGGGGCCTGTGGTATCCCGGTCAATGACCAGGGTTGTACCAGTTGTTCCACCAGCACCTTCAGTGTGTAAAAAGACGTATCAGAAAACCAGATTCTGATATAGCGGAATAAACTAGACAAGTTATAAAACAGTATATTCTATAGACTGACCCTTGGAAGACGCACAGAAGTATTTGATAGGCGTGTATTCGGACCTTACTGTGTCTCCACTCTAAAAAAGATAGAGGAAGGTATATTTACCTCTGCAAAGATTTTTGCTATTAATGGATAATATTTTGCTGCATAAATATGGGTAGCTTCACTGGTGATATGTAACCCAAATAGGTGTTGGAATTTTTCTTGACCTTAAAAGCACAACTGGATTCCCATTTAGCATCTTCTTCGCCCAATGTAAAAGCCAAGAACATATTTTTGTATTTATCCACTTTCAGTTTTAAACCAGAGAGGGATCCAAACCAATGAAAGTGTTGCAACTTGATCAAATTAAAATTATATTGTCCGCAAAAAATGCAACCTTCACTGGTCCAGGCTCTATGTGAATACCTTTAAACAGTGTGGGAGGTGCAATACCTGAAACCAGGGGTTCCAAGGAGATGTTGAATGATAGCGGTGGCAGGGCAGGGCTTTTAAACAGACGGAAAGCCCAAGAGATAGCCTGTGGTCAAAATTAGGCCATAGGTGTTGTGTACATTGAAGAAAATATAAAAAAGCCACTTGTCACCATAAGGGTCAGTACTTTCCATAGCAAATTCCGCCAGACATTATCAAATGCTTTCTCCACATCCAAGGCCAGTAAGGCTGCGGAAAGAGCCTTACTGATTGAAATATCCAACACTCGAGAGTGAAATCAGTTTCCATTGGATGGAGATTACGGCAAATGTCAATGCCAGGGACATCTTGCATAAAATTCAACAAAGCCATATGATTCGGGTGGGGTAGAATGGGTGTGCAGAATTCCGAGAACATTCTGTCTTTCTAGGGGTTAGGGACAGAGGTCAAAGTTAAGAAAGTTCCTTAGTGCCTTCTGTGATTTTAGGGGAGATCTATTTGTCCTCCTCGGTCTCTGCTTACACACAAGACATTTGACTGGCTGGAGTCCCCAGTAACAAGTCTACTCATGACTTGTGCATGAGGTGGAAGTCCCTGAGTTTATCTGTAGCAGGGCTACATCTGCTTGATGTTTCCTAAGATGGCATTATACTTGTGTCCTTTTCTGAGGAGTTTTAAAGCCCCTAACTAGTGTTGGTGTTCGAATTCGGGTTGTCTTTTTATTCGACCCAAATATGGCTGTTCGAATTTAAATAGACCCGACTCAAAAAACACAGGATTCGACTGCAAAAATTTGGAAAAAAATGTTAATGTTAATTTCATTTGTTTAGTCTGTACTTTTATTTTACCTCATTTTTTATTTTTTACAGGTTATTGGACAATTACATTAACAATCATAATGTCATTGTGGGATCCCCGAACCGTGTGAACTTTGGGGTTACAGCTATTTGAAGGCACGTGTCAATAAAGGTTCAATGGGGATATGTATCTCCATTCATCACCTCTAGTGCCCTGTGATTGGCTGGGGAGAGGAATATATATATATATATATACATATATACACTAATAAAGAGTACCTGTCACATGAATAAAAAAGAGCAACTGTGACATGAATATTAAAGAGCACCTGTCACATGAATAATAAAGAGCACCTGTCACATGAATAATAAAGAGCACCTGTCACATGAATATTAAAGAGCACCTGTCACATGAATATTAAAGAGCACATGTCACATGAATATTAAAGAGGACCTGTCACATGAATATTAAAGAGCACCTGTCACAACAAGATTAAAGAGCACCTGTCACATGAATATTAAAGAGCACCTGTCACATGAATATTAAAGAGGATCTGTCACATGAATATTAAAGAGCACCTGTCACATGAATGGTAAAGAGCACCTGTCACATTAATATTAAAGAGAACCTGTCGAATGAATAAAAAAGAGGACCTGTCACATCAATAATAAAGAGGACCTGTGATGAATAATAAAGAGGACCTTGTCATAATTTTTTTTATTCATATGACAGGTCTTCATTATTGTGCATGTGACAGGTCCTCTTTATTCTGCATATGACAGGTCCTCTTTTTTGTTCATTTTACAGGACCTCTTTATTGTTCACGTGACAGGTCCTCTTTATTGTGCATGTGACAGGTCCTCTTTATTGTGCATGTAACAGGTCTTCTTTATTATGCATTTGAAAGGTACTCTTTATTATAATAAATTTATAAAAGTATATTATATATATATATATATATATATATATATATATATATTATATTTATAAAAGTAATCTACTTTTAATTATTTTTTTACAGTACAAAACACATAAAAACACATAATAAAAGTATAAATACATATTTTAGTGCACCAAGCATCATTGCCCAGTGCCCTGATTTACATTTTGCCCACTATTAGCCCTGACCTTGATCTGACCTTTTGATGGCTTATAAATCACTTCCTGAATGTATCATTTCATCACTTTGTCTTTATGGTGATTCACCGGGAAATTTGTCATCAGACAGTGAAAGTAAACTGAGTGACAATTCTGAACCTGAGGTCAGTGCTGTGCGCACATTTTGTCCTATTGACCTTGATGCGGACCAGGCAGCACCACCTAGATTTCCATTTACCGGCGCACCGGGGATGAAAATTGAGGCTGAATGCGACGACCCCCTGGCATACCTGAAGTTGTTTTTTCACCAATGAAGTTATTGAAAAAATTGTTGCAGAGACAAACAGGTAAGCCGCTCATGTGTTTGCTAACTTTTTACATTTTTTGCTATTTTTTTTATGCAAACATCTATGCTGTTCTGTTTGCTAACTTTTTGAAAGTTGTTGCTATTTTTTTTATGCAAACATGTATGCTGCTCTGTGTTTGCTAACTTTTTGAAAATTTTTGCTAATGTTTTCAAACATATATTTGGCTGTTTTTTGGCTTGGTGATCCTGCAGGGAGTTGTGGGCAAACCCATGCAGAAGTGGTACTGGTCCAAGAATAAAATGATTGACTCTCCACTCTTTTGGCACAGTCATGCCAGAATACCGCTTTTCCCTCATCATGAAGTACCTGCACTTCGCAAACAATGAAGAATTTGATGAGATTACCCATCCTGCACCAAACTGAAGAAAATTTGGGAAGTGTCTAAGATGATTCTCCAAAATATCCAGCAACCTATGTGCCAGAAAGAGATGTCAGCATCGACGAAAGTCTAATGGCCTAAAAGGGGAGGCTCAGCTGGGTGCAGAACATTGCGTCAAAGAGGGAACGATTTGGCATGAAAATGTATATGCTGTGCGAATCCTCATCTGGCTACATCTGGAATACAGTACTGTACACTGGAAAAGGGACACAGTTCAACCCCAGATACGGCCATTTTGGATTGGCAACATCTTCAGTGCTATCCCTCATTGAGCCATTGCTAGATGAGGACTATTGTGTCACAACTGCCAATTTCAACACTTCTCCTGAGCTTTATGAGTTCCTTCTGCAACACAGAACAAATGCGTATGGAACAGTTAGGGCTAACCGGCGCAACCTGCCAGCACTGTTTGCAAAAGGGAAGCTGAAGACAGGAGAAATTGTTGCCTGGCAGAAAGGCAAAATGATGGCCCTCAGATGGCGTGACAAGAAAGATGTGTGGCTGATGAGTACTGTCTCCACTGTTCTGGTACACACAAAACGTGGGAAAGAAGTAATGAAGCCACAGGTGGTGATTCACTACAACAACACCATGGGAGGTGTCGACAAAGCTGACCAAGCCATGACATTCTACCCAGCGATGAGGAAACAGCAAAGGAAGTATTACAAAAAGATTTTCAGGCATCTAGTTGAGCAGTGCCTATGGAATGCCTACGTTCTGTACAAAAAAATAGTCAGAGGCCTGTGAATCATTCAGACCACCAAACATCATCAGTGGCTATGAATAGACCTGGACGTCGTGCTTCCATGGTACTTTGTCAACCCAGAACACCTGACTGGTCGTCATTTTGTTGAATACATCCCACCAACCCAGGAAAAGGCAGCACCTACAAGGATGTGCGTGGTTTGCTGCTCAAAGACCGATGACAGAGGAAGGAAGAAAAGCAAGGAAACCAGGTGCTACTGTCCTGACTGTGTATCAAACACACCCGGGATGTCTACTAAAAATGTAAATATTTTTTTTTTCTAAAATCTGCATTTAGTTTATATTAATATTTATCAATAATATTGCACCCTTGTTTTGAAAATTTCAGTGAGAAAATTAAATTTTTTTTTTGATAAATTACATTGTTGTGGTCTATTATTTCATTATTTTTTATAATTATGATTTATAATTATGTATTATATTATAAATTATGATTATAATTTAATAAATAAATATAATTAATATACCCTGGAGTTAATCCTAAGAATTACAGGCCTACAATATAAACAAAAATTTCTACGCAAAAAAAATTGGATCACTTTTTGCACCAAAAAACTGACAGAAATAAAATGCTAGGGAGGTTAAGGAACATTTAGTGATTTCACTTGTGTGTGTATGTCAAAATGCCATAAAACACAGTTCACGCACACATAGCGGGTCCGCCTTGGCGCACAACTATGAGTTACACACGTCTGAAGATTGGCGCACAACTATGCGCATCAAACAACTGAGTTTTAACAAGACAATTGTGCTGTTTTTAGCCTTTCAAACAATTAGGAGAAAGGAATAGCCTAATAACAATCACAATTGACTTTTTAAACTGTGTGTCCTGGGAGATTGGAAAAGAGATCACATAACAACAAACCCCCAGAAAACCACCGACAACATTTTACAAACAACTTTATTCAAAAGAAACATTTACTAAAAGGTCACATTAAAATATAAAAAAAACGAAAAAACACACATCACATCACTAAATTTACACAAAATGACAAAAAAAATTAAAAAGAACAAACAAAACACATGTAAACCCACACTTCCATGTAAAGCCAAAATAGTTAAAAAATGTCCCAACAAATATTGCATTCAAAAAATACCAAACCAATATGCAATTTTGACCTATCAATGGTGGAAAACTGGATTAGAAAATATTTATGCAGGACAAACATTTTAAAGTGGTAATAAAGGCAAAATTTTGCAATCAAACAATATGGCCACAAACATAATAACATAGCATTAACATTTACTTCAAAATTGCAAAATAGACATTGAAACATTCAACGTTAAAAAAAAAAAAGCAGCTATTGTAAGCAAAGTATCAATACAGCAACATAGAATAATTGGGATAACACACAAAACAACAGCCCTTCCTACCTCTCCAAGAAAAAAAAGCAAGTTAAACATGTAAACATGTAATATATGCTCAAAATTAGGTGATAGAAATTCGCTTGCAATTAGCAATTGCGCAGTCTGTCAAAATTGTCTGTTTTTTTCCAGTTGAACATTCCATAATCATTTATTAATACGATACTTTAGATTTGTACACCAGTAAACCAATATTCAATTAAATAAAAAAATAAAATAGAGTTGAGGAGGATATAATGTTAAAAGTATTATATATATATATATATATATATATATATATAAATATATATTCATTTATATACACAGTCATATACATATAAATCTAGAAGCAAACAAGAACGTGTGTGTGCTTGTGACTTTTGTGGGAAAATCTAGTCCAATGGCAAAGCCGAGGTTTAGCCTGCGGAAAGTCACAATATATACCCCCAGGTGGCTCCTCGGATCAGGCATCGTAAGCGTTTAGATAGGCGCCTATGTAGAGGAGTGGAATTCAGTTAACTCTTGCCTAACAGGAAACAAATGTCATTTTAAAATATGCTTTTTTCTTAGAGCATTTAGATGTTTATAAACACATATATATATAAACATTTGAACAGCACAAACATTTTTTTTAGGGCCAAGGGTAATATGTGTGCCATTGTAAAGAAAACTTTTTTAGGGGAACAGTGAGTTTAATGCAAGCTCGCCAGTGTGAAACTGCCGGGGCTGCGCATATCCATCGGAGAGATGGCTTCAGTTGATGACTTCCACGCGAGTACGCCAGTGCCTCGGATTTGGTTGATAAATTGGTTTTAGGTTTCCGATTCGGGATTGCGAATACGCATGCGCATCAAGCTTCTAATTTGGCTTGATGAATCAGGGCCATGGTCTTAATAGCTTCAGTCAGTTCTGTGTAGTATACTCGGTGTATATATAAATAAATATATGTTTAGCATTTTTATTGTTGGTAGATCATTTTGACTTGGTCATTTTAAAAGGAGTTCGCAAACCAAAAAAGTTTGGGCACTACAATCCAAATCTGACTGTTTATGATATGTCATGCATCTTAGATGTACTCATTGCACAAATTTGAATTTGGCCATTATCTGTTCCCTATCCCTTTGTCGCACATTTATATTTATTGCCCTGCTAACTCCTCCCCTACCCAGGTTCAACTGACCTCCCCAATTCCTAATTACATCAGTGCATCCATATTCAGGTCCCAAAGCACTTCAATTTAAACACAGGCACAGTCTCTTAGGACCCTGGTCACGTGCCTAAATCCTAAGTGCCAAAATTATCAAATGTGAATTATTCCATGGAATGAAACCAGGAATTTGAACATGATTGGACACACTATTACAATCTGCAATTCCCACCTCATGCCTTTGGAATAATTCTTCATTAGGTATCCATCTGGACACCAACACAACCCCTGCTGCTGCCATCCTGAACTGCCTTTACACCAAGCCATCTCTCTGACTGATTAATCCTATCTCACACCTGAAACTCAACAAGCTTAAAGCCTCGCTACAACCGATACTGCAGCAGCTGCTCCCATGGACTTCAGTTTGCCACATTGTCTAATGTACTCCTGTGATTTACCATAATCTGTTACAATGTATCATGCACCCTGTACTCTCTTTGCTAGTTCTATTCCCTGTCCTCCTCACCAGTCTGCTAACCACCTGGGCGGTTAGCCTGAACCTGGTTTGGGGGAAGAAAACTTGCTACAAGCGCTTACCCCTTACCAGGTTCAGGGTAGCTAAAAATAGAAACAAGCGTTACAGAGCAATCTGATTGTCATACAACATTGTATGACAGTCAGATTACAACTGAAAAAAAACACTCACCTTGTCCCCGCAGCTCCTCCAGGGACATCCGTCCTCTTCTGTCTTCTCCCAGCGTGTGCACTGACCATTCCCAGGGTTTCCCGAGTGACGTCAGGGCATGCGTCGGTGCGGGCGGAAGGCGGGGCGGGAAATTCAAATCACTTTGTATTGGATTCAATACAAAATAGCTGTATTGAGTCCAATACAAAGAAATCTTTATATAATATATATATATAATTGTATATATATATATTATATAAGTTACTGTACAGTTACAACTCATTACATTGCATTTTCTTTTTTTTTATGTTTTATAATTTTTTTTTTTAAGTTTAATATTAAATTTATTAAATTTTGGACATATTTCGGTGAGTTATGCCTAAGAATTATAGCCTACAATCTAAAATAAATTTCCAACCAAAAAATGTAACGCTTTTTGCATTGAAGTACACAAAGAATTGGAACACTCGGCGCTCGCGTACATGCCCCTCGGCGAAACCTGATGATGTCAGTGCATACGCCCATCGACGGCGGTCGTAGCGGGAAATTCAAATATTTTGTATTGGATTCAATACAAAGTCCTGTATCCAATCTAATACAAAATAATACAAAATATATTTCTGTGTTTTTGTCTATAGGTATGTGACGTTGGACTCTGTTTTAAAATTTACCACACTAGGGAGGTGTTTTAAAAAAATATAGTGCTATACAGTATACAGAATCATTGTATTTTCAGTATTTTTTATTCATTTATGCATTCTTGTTTAAGCTGAATTTTGTGTTTTTTGGTTAATTTTATTATTAAAGTTATTTTTTTTTTACATGATTGTGTGTTTCAAACTTTATTATATTCAGATTATCTACTAGACCCTTGTTCGGACATTACAAAATTCGTGAAAAACAGTGTACCGCTTTTGGTACAGAAATCCAGACATCAGTGAAACGCCCAGGAGGTTAACTCCTTGTCTGACTGTTCCTTCACTCTTCTGCTTTCTCTGTCTTTACTTCTGCACCTTTTTTCTCTACTACTACTTGCTGGTGACATCTCACCCATCCCTGGCCCCCCTGCCCACAGCCTCCCTCTTCCCTACTCTTCCAGCAAGATAATGCCTCCTCCTAACCTTATTCCCATTCACACTACCCATAAGTTCATACCCTTTGTCTTTTGCCTCCTCTAACTCTGCTGCTGCTTTCCTCAATTTTTCACAAACACCTAGACCTGGCAACAGAGTAGGTGGGAGTGTGGGTCTCATTCTCAATCCATCTGTCTTTTCCGCCCCTTACCACTCATTGTTACTGTTGTCTACTGGGCCAGTTTCACAGTTTTTGGATAACTTTGCCTCTTGGCTCCCACATATTCTTTCCCATTACCTGCCCATCCTCAGTGTTTAATGTTGCATTAGACAACCTCAACCATCCTTCCTGCTCTCCACTACCTCCTGCTTTTAGACCTGGTATTTTCCAAACTCCAACCATTTCCCACTTCTGATCACAATCTAAACACCTTTAACTGATTTAAGTCCTGACCCCTTTTGCCACAACCCATACCTAGACAACGGCAGAGAGACATCCATAACCTTGATCACAACTTATTCTCGCCTTAACTAACTGCCTTACGTCCCTAACCCCCACTCTCTCTAAAATAAGATCTCCTGATAAAGCTTCCATTCAGTTCAACCACACTATTTCTTTGTCTCTAGGTACAGTTGCCCCTTCCGCCTTCTGCTACCACCATCCTGAAGCCTCCTTTCTTATCTTATCATCTCCATCTACTACATATCCGCTTGATCCAATTCCCTCTGATCTACTGTGTGCATATTCCTCCACCCTGGCCCCCACACTCACTGAACTATTTAACCTTTCTACTAGTGTCCACTCCTCTGCTTTCAAACATGCCATTATTCTCCCTATCCTGAAGAAACCCTCACTAAAACCCTTCCTACCTTCTAGCTACCGTCCTATCCCCCTTCTCCCATATGTTTCAAATTTTCTTGAGCGCCTTGTTTATAAAAGACTCACCCGCCATCTGAACACTAATTCTCTCCTTGACCCACTCGAGTCTGGTTTTAAAGCTGCTCATTCAATCGAAACAGCAGTGGCCAATGACCTCATCAGAGCTAAGTTGCAAGGCAACTTAGCCTTGCAACTTTCCTCGGCTTTTGACACTGTGGATCACCCTCTTTTAAACCAAATAAAAAAATCCATTGGCAATATTGACACTGCTCTCTCTTTGTTTGCTTCTTACCTGTCTGACCACTCCTTTCAAATTTCTTGCAATGGTAATCCCTCCTCACCCCTACTTGTTGGTGTTCTCCAAGGGTCAGTCCTTGGACCAGTTCTCCTTTCTCCCTATACTTCCCCACTTTGTAGTCTCATAGCCTCTTGTTTACAGTACCATGTGCATGCTGATGACACTCAAATCTCTCCACCCCCTACTTGTCTTCCTCAGTCCTGGACAAGGTTTCATGCTCATCATATATGGCTGATAGATTTCTGAAACTTAACCTAGATAAAACAGAACTCATCATCTGCCCCCTTCAAATTCCAAATCTCCCCAACATATTTCTAACTGTTAACAACACTGCTATTCATCTCTCCCCTTGGGCACGTTGTCTTGGCATCACCTTCAATTCTGCCCCCTCATTCACTCCCCATATTCACAAATTTTCACCATATTCAGGTGACTTTCACCTGCACAACATCTCCAAAATCAGCCCCTACCTGTCCCCAGAGACCACCAAACTCCTTGTACGTGCTTTTATCATCTGTTGTCTGGACTACTGAAACATCCTCCTAACTGGTATCCCACTAACCTGACTTTCTCCTCTACAATCTATTATGAATGCTGAGGCCGGACTCATACACCCTTCTCACTGCTCACCCTACTGCCTTCCACATTTCTTGTGCCACTTACCTTTCTGACCTGGTAGAAAAATATACTCCCGTCTGCTCTCTTCGCTCCTCCAATGACTTACTAATGGCTTTCTCACTTATAACCTCTTCACATGTTCGGCTCCAAGACTTTTCTAGAGCTGCCCCAACTCTCTGGAATGGTCCTCATCCCAATCGGCATGCTCCTACTTTTTGCTCTTTTAAAAGAGCACTCAAAACCCATCTTTTCAAACTTGCCTACACATCTTCTCCTAAAAAAGTTGTAAACATGTACAAAATCTCCTATACATACCCAATAAGTGTTATATTTCTTGTCTTTCTCCTGACACACAAGATATCAAGATAGAGAAAACCAACTCAAAGTAGATGGATATCTATTTTATCTCACTTGTAAACAAATAGCATTTATATCAATGGTTGATGGAGCAGAAAAAACAAACAAAAAAAAAACTCCAAACAATACCACTCTTATAAGCACACTAAGCATACCACAAAGTATGCTGTTTACTTGTTATAAATGACAGTCAAACAAAACATTTTCAAAATCTAATCTATTTTTGTTTGTTTTACCAATACCTATTTTATTATCTTGATTTTTGAATTTACTACAGACCCACTTGTCTCAGGACTCTTGTGTGTAGTGCGATTAATTCCGCTATTCTTAATTCCCATTCCACAAAGGTTATATTGGGTAATCAGCTAATATAAAAAAATGTTCAGCCAGATAATTCATTGATTGAATTAAACCTAAAAGACAGGAACTTCCTGTACATGTTTTCTTGGCATTATGCATACATATACGCAAATACAGACACAATTGATTTACATTTTGACAAATTTACTTAATATTTATTAGTCATATCATGAACGGTGTTGTGGTAATAACATATCGTTGGCTTGTAATATCAGTGGACATCTTTAAGCTATACCTCCATCATTTAGACATATATCAATCTGTTTAAGAATCATGTCAAGTTACAATGCCAAAATGTAATGTTTGTATCAACATCCTGAAAAAGTAAAATTTACAACAGAAGGCCTTAACTCATCCACACTAAACTAACCTTTTTTTCCATAAAACTAACCAGTTCACAGGAAAACCTGTTACTCAATTATATCCTGCATTACATAGGGGAAAGGTCCAGAATTTCTGCTTGGTGATGTTTTGGTATGCATGACCTCACTCCAGTTTGTAGAAAGTGATTTTTTTTTAAATGAATCATGTATAAACGAGTCAATATGCATAGAAGTTTGTTATTGAAAAATGATGTGTTTTACAGATTAAACAACTTTGAGAGACAGGAAGCCATCACTATCAAATTTTACTTTTTTTTTAAATATTAGCAGTACCACATTTTGTATTTTCATTTGGCCTAATCAGTGTAATATTTCAGAACCTCAACTGTTGGCTGCTTTATGTCGAACTTTCAAATCTGCGGCCTGATTATCCTGTCAGTATTTGTTATATTTATTTAATATCTAAATATGTGAACTGAATGGCTACCTGATTTCCTGCTCTGTAACCACAGACTCATTCTGCATAAAAATATATATTTGCTTTACTACTAGCTATATATATCTGATTTCCTAGTAGTATAGTTGACTATTTCCTGAAATGTATTATGATGAACAAGAGTATTGCACTATAAAAATAGCTGCTTTATATTCTGTCTGTGTAGTGGCCTAGCAAAAGAACAGCAAACAGATTATCCACACAAAATATAATTGTTTAGGCTATTTACAGAAATGTAAAATAATCACTTCCAGTCTAGAACATTTATCTCTTGCCCTTTTAGACAATGAACTAACTAAGCTATGCACATCCTAATCACCCCCACCAAAAAACGAAAAAAATATGTTTATGAATGTGTAATAAAACTTTTCAGAAGGTACCTTCATGTAAAACAATTTATTTTCCATAAAACAGTTTTTGTTTTATTAAAGACAAGTTAAAAACCTATTAATTTGGATATAAATACATACTTAGTTACAAAGTTACATAGTAGGTTAAGTTGAAAAAAGACATAAGTCCATCAAGTTCAGCCACTAAGGAAATAAACATATCCCGGATATAAAACTCTAAAAGACATAGTTGGTCCAAAGGAAAGCAAAAAAAAAAAAAAAAACTCCCAATGTTCCCTGGATCAACAGTCTCTGTTATCTTTACTTTAAATCCTTAATACCTGTAATGCGCCTGGGCACACAAACCACGACCAACTCCAGATACCCTTAAATCAGGCTTTATTCAATATCATACAGCACAGCAAGGGTTAAGTCCAATAAAGCGAAGTACAGGAGAATAAGGCAAATGCAGGTCAAGAACAATCCGAAGTCTGGGCAGGCAGCAAGCAGAATGGTCAGAACAATCCGAGGTCAGGGCTGGCAGAGTTCAAGCAAGGTGAGTTTCAGACCAGGTCACTAAGGTAATGACAAACAGATAAACTTTAAACCACATAGTCCCTCCGCCTGCAGAGACAGACAAGCTGTGAGCAGAGGAGCAGCCTTGGTTATGCTGCTTGCTACTGAGGGGTCTCCCTCTGTGGCTGGGAACCCCAGGGACACCGCAGGCTCGCAGGGCGGGTAAGTTCCTTACAATACCTAGTTATATTCTGTGCTCCTGGAAAAGCATCCAGCTTTTTCTTAAAGTAATCTATAGTAATTGCTGAAACATATTTTCACAATACATATGTTTCACAACCATCATTGCTTTTTGATGCGTTTCACATTAACAGCTTTATCAGAAGAACTCTTTTTGGGGAGATTCTATCATGGTGATAAACAATTGCAATTAGACTCATTGAAACACAAATTCAACCATACAAATTCATTAATAATCCATTTGCAGTGTGCAAGGTCTCTATCAAAAGGAAGATATTCATTAAACTATTTATATGTTCACACAAAAGATACTTAGTTCATAAACTTATATATTATTTACATCTATATAATATAAATGTGTTTGGTACATTTGTTATATGTTTATTTTCATCCTTATTTTCTTTTTCCAATACAATTATTGAAATGTAAACTGTGTTGCCACTGGCCGATTTGTAAAGTAGAGGGCTTTAGTTTTATACTTTTGAGGTAAAGTTTGCTGTAGCTTTATGATTAGGTAAACATGTCAATTCAACCCTTAATTGCAGTGAATCAGATTGGTAATTATAAAATAATCCACAGAATTTACAGCCAAATAAGAGATCCCAGCAAACGCTGTCACTAAAATTGTATTTTTTCTTGAAATCTAGCATAACATATATAAATAAATAAATAAATAAATTGATTCAAGGAAACACACATCCCAAAAATGACTGGAAAACCATGTTTTTTTTTTCTTTAAATCATTGCCAGTGCTTGCTGCTATACAGTATTTACCTTGGTCCTGACAGAGGTTTTGTCAGGAAAACATAGTCCGTTGGAACAACTGGTACAGATGACATGTGGAGCCCAAGATTTATCCTGATCACCAAATGGACAGGCGATTTGTAATTTCTAATGTTTTTTATGTTTTATGTTCTGTGGTAATTTGGCAATGTTGTGCTTTCGTCATGAATGAACCACACAGGTAACAGAAACTGTCTGAATCATTAACCTCCTAGCCATTAAGCCCGACCTTCGTACGGGCAAAAAAAAAATGGCTAGGATGGTTAACCCCGAGTTTTTTCCCATCCTTACTTACCTGGTCCCGCTGTGCTCATCCA
>NC_092869.1:12675790-12679666 GCF_032062135.1 Pyxicephalus adspersus
TCATTTTGTATTGGATTGAATACAAACTCCAGTATCCAATCCAATACAAAAAAATTAGAGAAAATAAAATAAAAGTAAATACATTTTTTATATTCATATTATCTACTAGAACCCCTGTTCGGACATATTTCTGTAAGTTACAGGGTACAATTTAAAAAAAAAAATTTCATGAAAAACAGTGGATCACTTTTGGTACAGAAATCTAGACCTCAGTGTAACGCTCAGGTGGTTAAGGCAATTTCTAGGCATGATGACAAATGAAATCAATCGCAGTTAACCCCGTCTCTACCCTTAAAAAAAGAAAACTGGCGTTAAATGTTGAAATATGTTAAGACTATTTATAACGAATTTCACACAATATATAATTAGCTGCATCACAAAAACTAGAGGTGGTAGAGAAAAACTGAACACAGATTTGAAATCCGCAAAAATACTACAAAAGCCCACATAAAATTATATCTGATGAAAATGGCATGTTGACTTGTGGTTTAAAAGCTGCAAGACAGTTAAGGTACCTTAATTACTAACTACTGCAGTGCACTGAATTTCTAAAAATTAGGTAAAATTTCCCACTTCTGATCATGATATGGAAATAGGCAAAGCAGAGGATGATATCCAGTGGCTATAAGCCTCCAGGACAGTAGGATTAGGAATAAGTGTAACACTATACTTTAGAGATTTCCTGCAAGGTGCTAAAAATGTTTGCAAATTATTGTTATGACATGAATTTAAAGTACTTTTACGTGAAATTCATTATTAGCAATTAAGTTGTAAAGAGATAAGCAGTACTTACTGTTCACATCCCTTCTGCTCTCTTTTGTGAACAAGGCTTCATTAAGAGTAAAATCTAATTAAATGCCATTTTGTCCCGAGTTGCAGATAATATACATCTCACAGGCCTCCAACAATCTCACAGTCAGTGACACTGAATATATTACTGGATGCTGAACGCTGTGTGAGATATGAAAACAAAAGCGCTTTGTATTTTCCTAGTAATGGCATTGTTTATGCATAAATCATTATAGAGCAATATATAATAGTCAAGCAACATAATTATACACAGGAGCTTATAAATATATATATTAATATAGTTATACATTTTGCACACCAGCAAATTTATAACAATATTGCAAATTGCATCCTGGTTTGGATTTCTTTAAATGCAAAACATTGTTTTTTGTTTTGCCAGCAAAATCACTTCATTGATCCCTACTTATAATAAAACATTTAAAGCATTTTTTTTTCATCCTGCAGAGGCAGATTGCCCCCCCCCCCCCCCATATCATATATTAGCACAAAGAAGCAGGCTGCCATTTTTGAAAGTAATTTGTAGTTATGGGCATTTATCACACCTTTTTTCTCAATGATAACAAAAATGTTAGGCATTTATTATGGTTTTAATGTTTATTTGATTAATATGTTTTTAATATTGTGTGAATAAAGCTATTGACATTTAAAGATTTTGATAAATATTTTTCCTATGCTATTTTTTCCTAAACTACTTAATCCATGTTGTTTTGGGGGGATTGTTTTGAGAAACAAAAGGTTGTTGGAGTAGTGGAATTTTGGATATATTGATGATTAACCCATTTGTGTCCCAACCATTTATAAATCCTCATAAATATGAGTTTTTGTTGAATTTCAGAGGGTGATTGGGCCCTGTGGGATTGGTAAATGCAAATGTGAAACAAATTTGTTTTGTATTGAAGAATTTATATTTTCTTATATACATGATGGCTATTTATAACAATCAAGATTGGAGTGCTTTAAATTAAATATTAAACAGAGGTTGCTGAATCAAATGAGTCAATTACTACTCTTAATTTACATGTCTTTAAACTTAGAAAAGTATTTGAATGAATAAATCAGCTTTACAAAGGCATCTAACCTATTTTGAGAAATATATGGAAGAGAGGATCAACCCTCAGAGTCTTAGAATTCCAATTTTTTAAACAATTAACAAACAGGAAAACTTGGAAGTGATCCATAAATAATGTACAGACAATATGATGCAGCTACTGTCCCAGCATTACCAATTGAAACAAAATTGGTTGGTCTCTCAAATCCAACTCCTAATAGGTAAATATTCCAGTCTATTTATTTCTAAGGGTTTTGACACAAAAGAAGAAGCTTTAATAAATCTGGAGATATTTATTAGAAATGTTTTTAAGAAAATGCATCAGAAATTTGCAGGGGATGCAAACAATTTTGAAATAAGGAGAGTTTATAAATGGAAAAATATGTATATGAGTAGGGGAAATTTCTGTAAACATCCTGGTGACTTGCCCTCATGGTCTAAAGATACACTCCCCATAAGGAGAAAGGTATAAGAGAAAATAAAAGACTTAAAACTCCAAGTAGAAGTAATTCAAAAGAACTACATAGGCACAGAAATGTAAGGAATTATCCCCAGAAGCATTAAAGCAGTGTAGTAATCCTCAGGGATAGATGATTTTGAGGGAGGAGATTTTCCTCCCTTCGAAGCTTTGAAAGTTAGGAATAAACACCAAGATGGGAACCCTGGTGAATCCAAGTTAGATCATTCCGGAATTATAGACATACACACCTTGATTCATCAATGAATTGAGCATACACTCGACGCGCGTACGTACGCGCCGGTCAGCGAGCCCTATTAGCGTGAGTCGGGCCCAAGTTCTAGTGAACTCTCCTGCCAGTTTCCTGCAAAGATCTCAAATACGCCAATCAAGGAGATTAATTTTCAGTTGCGCCATTCAGGAGTAAATGTTATCCTCAATGATGATGTGATAGCAATTGATTAGCGCACACCTGCGCCCTGTTCTGTGCGCCTCTCCAGTCCATTTTTCAGGTCAGTTTGAATCTTTAATACTTGATGCTTTTTGTGTAAGTGCTACTTTTTTGGTTACTGAATCACAAACTTGCTTCATTTATAGTTACATTTGTTGGACTTGTTACTTTTTCTTTTGGTTGCAACACTGTAAACTAATTTCTATCAGGCTGGATATATACTAAGTGGCACTTTCAAATATGTCATCACACAATAGTATGAGGGTAAAAAAATATGTGAACAAACATTTCTGACCTGATTAAAATTTCATTCTAGTTTGACTTTAGAAAAATCAAATATTTTAGTAAAGGATTATAGGCAAACATGTTACATGTATTAAGGAACATTTAGTGATTTCACTTGTGTGTATGTCAAAATACATTTAAATGTATACAAATACATATGCATTTTCATTAGTACTATTTTACCTGGACTACTTTGTGTCTTTGTGTGTGTGTGTGTGTGTGTGTTTGCTTGGATGGTATGCATTGATGTGATTTTTTTGTAATCCTCATGTTTGTTAGTTTCATCTGTTGCTGCAATGTTTTTGTGCCTGGTTTGTAATGCCAGTTTCTGTAGTTTAGCAATTCTTCAGCAATGTGTTTTCATTTTTTCCACAAGTATTGAGTACAAATGTCTGCATGGTTTCCACACCAAACTCCTACTTGAACCCCCTCGTTGCCTTTGTTCCATTGTCACATATTGGTATTTGAATGTAATATGTATTAAGTCCTTTTCTGAATAAATTGTCATGATTTTATTTCTTTTTGTTTGTTTGTTTGTTTGTTTGTTTTTAATAGTCTGACATTTGCACTCATGTTGATTTGCCCCCACACAACTCCTCTGTTCATTTGTAGTTTTGTTATAGGTTTGTTGTCATTGTGGTGTGCTGCCTGATCTTAGCACTATTGTATTCAAACACACTTCCACTTGTTGTCCAAACTGGTTGTTAATCAGTTGTCCAGCTGAGTTGCATACTCATTCTAACACACCTGATGGTGATGGAAGGAGGTCCAGGTTACCAAGCACAACATCAAACCACATTGATTGCCAAGCTCACAAGCAGGGTC
>NC_092869.1:12680062-12723228 GCF_032062135.1 Pyxicephalus adspersus
TTGCTTTATGTGCACTCATGTCTATACATACATGAGTGCATATGAAGCAAAACAAGCAATATACACAAAAAAATACAAACTTACCTGAATGAGGATTGTGCAAAAGTGCAGTGCATTTTTTAACTGATAAAACAGTTCAGGCACACATAGCGGGTCCGCCGTGGTGCACAACTATGAGCTACACGCTCCTGAAGTTTGGCGCACAACTATGTGCATCAAACAACTGAGTTTTACCAAGACAATTGTGCTGTTTTTAGCCTTACAAATAACTCAGAGAAGGAACAGCTTAAAACAATCACAATTGTCTTTTTAAACTGTGTGTCCTGGGAGATTGGAAAGGAGATCACATAACAAACCCCCCAAAACAAACGACAACATTTTACAAACAACTTTTGCAAAACATTTGCAAAAAGGTCACAATAAAATATAAAAACACATAAAAACAACAAAAAAAACACATCACATCACTAAATTTACACTAAATTACAAAAAAATTAAAAAGAACAAACAAAACACATGTAAACCCAAACTTCCAAGTAAAGCCAAAATAGTTCAATAATGGCCCAACAAATATTACATTCAAAAAATACTTACCAAATCAATATGCAATTTTGCCCTATCAAGGGTGGAAAACTAGTTTTGAAAATATTTATGCAGGACAAACATTTCCAAGTGGTAATAAAGGCAGAATTTTTGCAATCAAACAATATGGCCACAAACACAATAACATAGCATTAACTAAGTATTTTTGTTATATGTAACTCTGTTACTGCATTGTTTTATCTATCTGTCTTTATTATTAAATAGTATATTCTTTCAAGTCTTTGTGTTATCTCTCTTTGTACACTTCAAATTGAACCCATCAATATTTTCATAAACTGTCACAAATTATATCCATGACATAACATTCATACTCAGACCCTTTTTGTTATTTATTAATGATACTTTAAAGAAAATCTTTCTGACTAATTAGTAACTGATAATTAGATATTGTACAGTATGCATTAAAAACTGGTGTTTAAATTATTGAAATACAGGTGAAAGTCAACAGAAAAAAGCAAGAAATACAATAATACTAAATGGAAAACAGGTTATTAAAAATGCTAATTAGGTACTTATTCAACAGTGCCTTTCAAGTTTGTAATTATACATTAGCAAAAGTGTGACCATTGTAGGCACCAAAGGGATCACGACTGTCTAAATTTAATATCTGTACTGCAATTTTACAGTGCTGTGAACTTTTGTTGTTTTAGATGTCAGCTGCCAGCTCTGCAGGTGCAAACATCTAAAACTCAAGTTTCCTGAGTAAATTAGATGTTTATTTTTGTTCTGAGACCTCCAGTGTTTTTGCATTTTGTACCTGTAAAACACAAAACAATGCATTACCTTCTGTACAGGACCATTGAGATGTGTCCTAGATGAAAGATATGTGTCTCCATTAGGTAGAGCATGGGCTTTTCAAAACCAGGGTGTATGCTTGGAAAAAGCACCCAGGAATAGTGGAGAGCAACTCTGCTGGAGTTGCCATTGTTAGGTTATTTCAGGGCCCTTGACTCAGGAATGGGAAGGTATTGGGTGGGCCTTCCCATTCCATCCCAGGTACAGCTAGGTTTGGGCTACAGCAGACTATAGATCTGCTATAAATAACACAGGCATGCTGCTAGAAAGTGGAGTATAATTGCAGCAGATAGGCTGCAAACAAGCTTGTGTGGAGACATGGATGGGGTTGCAGAGAACTCTGCACCAACCTTGAAAGAATGATGTAAGCTGCCCTTTCCACTTGTGTACAAACCACTTGATAAAAACAAAGACACTGTAAAGTTGCTGCAGGAGGTAATCCCCCTCTATATCACACTTTATATAATCTTTTGGTTTGTGTAAAGGATTTTTTTAACCTCCTGGGCGTTTCACTGATGTCTCGATTTCTGTACCAAAAGCAGTACACTGATTTCATGATTTTTTTTTTTTTAAATTGTAGACCTGTAACTTACAGAAATATGTCCGAACAAGGGTCTAGTAGATATTCTGAATATAATAAAGTTTGAAACACACAATCATGTGTGTTCAGGGTAAACGTTTGTAGCAAGTTTTCTTACCCTGAACCAAGTTCAGGCTAACTGCCCAGGTGGTTAAAGGGATTCCTTGCTATTTGTTTATTGTTACTATCCAGATAATTATCAGGTTTACCTACAGTATTATCTGAAATACAAATATCTGGTAATACCGGAAGGGAGAGGGAGAAAGGGGGGAAGTATTATTACAGTATTATCTGTTTAGATCAGGTGCGAAATGAGTGATGCTTATAAAGCAAGCAATGTAGATTTGGTTCCCATTTTCTTTATAAATTACATATACAATGCTTCAATTATATGAAAGTTATCAATGAATAGTCGCCATAAAGTTGAGTTAAAGATTGGAATTCCCAATTCCTCCAATAAACCAGGTATGTTAAGGTAATACACAAAGCCACTGTCAGTTCTGCAGAAATGCAATTTCTCTGGTTCGAAAGTACGATACCTTCGTTGCTTTTTTAAGTAAGTTTTTCTCACGCAGTCCTAATGCTAGGAATTCTGAAGCCTTCTTTGATAGTCCCAAATCACTCAACTCATGCTGATCAAATTCCTTACGAACCTTTTCAATTTCAAACTCTTCATCATTGTTGTCACCTAGTTCATCACCATAATCATGTTCTTCAAGAGAGGGTAGTATAACGAAAATCAGCACTGGGATTTCATCTGAATGAGTCACTGGGCGATGGTAGACCAGGATACTCTGTTACATTTATTTTTCTTGTTATATGCTGAAGTTTTTACTATACAAAAGTACAGTCACTGAAATGATCTCCTGGCTCTCGCCAAACCATAGGTATACCAAATGGCATCTTATCACATGTTTCCTTTGCCCACATCTGTAAACCCTTGACACACTGTTTGCACACCTTATGAGGGGCCAAGACTTTACTTCATCACCAAGTTTAACTTTGAAATATGCCAAATAGGCTTGCGCTACAAATGTGCTGCAATTCTTTGACTGGGAATGGTGAAACTGCCACAGATATAACAAAATGAATCAGGGTTGTTTAGGCACTTATGACTAGAAACAGCAGAGCCAGACATGATCTGAATGAAAGGAAATACGTATGTAAGTAGAAAATAAATTTTGCTTATTCACTACGTAGAGCAGCACACAACCTCTGATCACACTGTCTTGCGTGTAAATGAATAGCCTATACAAATCCACACTACAGTAATTGGATTAAATAAGCGGTAGTGAAAAAAACTGACGTGATAGAAGAAAACTGCACTTTCAGAATCAGCATATCTATTTTAGTGTAACGTGTAAGCTTAAAAATTGAAGTCAACCAAAATTAGTTAAAAATTGTTCCCCAGTGTTATTCATAGGATAAATAGTAATGTAATATCCCATCCATCAGCAGCATAGCAAATCCAAATAAACAAATATTTTATTTATGGCAGAGACTTACCTGTTTGCAGGCAACCTCCAGCTATGACTGGTCCAGGATCCTGTAACTGCCACGTACCACCACAATGAACTTTTAAGTCCTCAGCAATCCTGTTTGGCCAGTGATGATGTAACTCCTGTGCATGCCAGTCTGCCTATGTACACAACCATGCTTCTAAACTCTGAATTATTAAGGAAGTTTAGGGATGTATTTTTATGCTGATAGTCTGGACATGTGCTCTTTAAACTGCATATAAATGTCGAGAAAACTACAAATAAAGACATGTGAAATAAAAAAAGCTGTTCAGATATAAAAGATCTATCATTACCCATTTTAACTGTATATAGTGGAAATATACCAATACAACATTTTTTGAAATATTGAGGTGTACTCTCACAAATTCCCACTGCCAGACTGCATTGCAATACATTGATGCTTGTTGCACTGCTGTGTTTTGGGAATGTGGTTTTGGGGTGTCAAATGGGTGCAATGTACCAATGGGAATGAACCCTTACAATTTAAAAGTCTGAATAGAAAAATCCCCTATCTCATAATAGCAGAAGAGAAGAACCCTTGTTTAGGAGAAATGGTCTCTTCACAGAGCCCTAGCATACCCCTGCTATGTCAGTACCATATCTCTACAAACAGCCATGCATGCACTCAGTAAGGCAGTACAATGAGAAAAGTGTTAAGTGCAGTAAAACAAGAAAAGCAAGAAAACAAAACTTACAAAAAGTTCAGATGTGCACTAGATAATGTGAAAGTAGAAATTAAAATAGCATATTTTTGGAGTGCACTAATGAGTGTAAAAGATATTAAAACTTTAAAAGATTAATTAGTAGTGTCATTTAGGAACATATCAATCAAACAATAATCAAAGTTTTTTCTATATACTAAACAGTATATGTCAATAATACAGTCAAGCACAGTTTTTGAGGTGAAGCCAATTAACCTAACTGCGTGCTTTTGGGATGTGGGAGGAAGCCAGAGTGTCCAGAGTAAACCCACATGCACAGGGAGAACATACAAATAAATGAATAAATCACCCAGTCGAAATATATATATTTTTGATATGAATAAATAAGTTCACATACTTATATTAAGATGGCATCTTTCACACCAAACTGGAATAGTCATAGAAACAACAGTAGTTGTCTTAAAGCCAGTAATTCTGAGCAGAGCACAGTTGTCACTATCGTCTAATTTATTGCTATTAGCCTTGTCTGATAGTTCTGTATAAGTATTTAGTGAAGCACTGCCCAAGACACCTAATTACAAGATTTTGACACTATTTGAAAAATCAATATCAAATTGAAATAAAAGACACACAATATTCTAACAGTTTTTAAGTCAATGGTGAATCAATAAAAGCATCCTGACTTAAGTGACAGGACCTGGAAATGTTCTGAATATGGGGGGTAAATGAGAGGGCCGAGTCAAAGGTGACACCAAGACAGCATGCCTGAGGAGAGGGCCGAATAACAGTGTTGTTAACAGTTAGATATATGTCAGGGGGGGATTTGGAATTTGAGGGGGGAATGATGAGGAGTTCTTATCATTTGTAGTCTACCTTCTAAAAAGTGTATGTCAGGATTAGGGATGAGGGAAGTTCTGATGGGTCAGCAAAATTTTGTGAAACCATTGGAAATTCAGGAAATCTCTATAGAAGGATTACCGCGGGCTGCATTCATAAATACAGCCATGAGAATCCTCCTGTCAGTGAGCAATCCCCGGCCACTACAGGTCAGAATGAGGGCAAGCCTGTAGTGCCTGGGGATCTCTCACTGAGAGAAGGATCTCTCACTGAGAGAAGGATTCTCACGGCTCCATTCATAAATGCAGCCGCGGTACTCCTCCTCTCAGAGTGATAAATGAAAGCAAACGTGGGAAAAATCAAAGGATTTTCCCCACGCTGCATTCATTCATGAGCAGCCAGCGAGACTCAAACTGTGTTCCTGCATAGAGTTTCTTTACCCAGGAACACAGGACTCCTGTGTTCTTGGATAGAGAAACCCTTTCCAAGAACACATACAAGTAGTAAAGGGCTGCAAGAGCAATCGGGGACCCGTGATTGGTCTTGCAGGTCCCAAAAATTCAGTCTCACCGGCTGAATTTACAAAAGCCATTCTCGCCTACATGTTTGGTAAGCGGGGAACGGCCCAATGTGCCGCAAAACTGAATTTTATAAATTCACTCGCTCATCCCTAGTCAGGATGAATTAATAAAACCTCTAATAAAAAAAACATAAATACATGCTTATTTTTTTATAGTTTAGATAAATGCTGCAAGTAAAAAAAAATACCTGTTGGTTTACCAAAAATTCAGTAAACTACCCGAATTCAATCACTGGAAATTATGCTTAATCTTGAACCTAGAAAATCAACTGTTAAATCTGTAGCTCGTTCGCTCTCTCTCTCTTTTTATTTTTTATTTTTTTCCTCTTATATGCGTACTTAATTAGCACAGTGACCTACTTACAGAAATCATTACAGCAATTACACGCAATTAGTTTAACAGTAAAAGATTCTTAGTTCGCATGAGGTATATTTGGGTGCATGCCGATAGATTAATATGCCCCCTAAATGACTACAAACTAAGCTGTTTTATCTGACCAACAAAGTGTAGATTGGCTCAAATTTTCTTCATGCTGAAAAGTTCTTGAATTTGTATATATTATTTCTATAACACAGGGTTTGAATGGTGCTCTCATTAAAGAGAGGGCATCTTAACCCAGTGTACTGTTAGAAAAGCCTAAAAACACTTTTCTATTAAGCTTTGAAGCAGGTAATGTAAGAGTGTGACAGAGAAAATGGGGTCAGTACTTGTTAAAAGTATCTAAAACATGAAAGATAAGTACCATTTTTTTTTGTAAGACTTCTAACAACAGTTTTATTCTTCATGTTACACACTAACATAGTCTCAAGGTTAATGAGCGCACTGGGAAAATAAAAATCATTCTCAAATTGAAGAGAAGTGATAAAACAGCATACACTTATAAGACTTGCCATATGTAGTTACTCAGAAAAGTAAGGTTAAATCTATATTTTGACATAACAGTGATAAAGGAAGGCATTTGTTAAGATGTATCCGTCTTCAAACATTACATTAAAGGGGGGGTTAGGGTTGGGAAGTCAGTTTTAGAAGGTAATCATACTTAAGGGGTTGTGAGGGTGGGGGTCTGGGCCTGGTTGGGGGGACTCAAGATGGGGGGGTCCCTGGGTGATGCCTGGTTAGGATGTGCTCAGTAAGGCAGTGTTGGGCTTTTCGAGGCACTTAAGTCGTTGTTAAAGGGCTTGGTTGGACAGAAACTTGGGGCATCGTCTTCTGTGGTACCTCCAGGACCTTGCTGGGGAGTGGGAGCAACAGCATACTGTGTATTAGTAAGGGGAGGGATGTCCAAGGGGCCAGGGGGCATGGAGGAGCATAGTGAAGGATCTGTGTTGGAGGTGAGTATCATGAAGGTGGCAGGAGGCATGAGGGGCGCAGGTGATTCGGTGGGCTTAAGGGATTCAGCAAAATGGGAGGTGTATTTATGCTTTAAAGGGCTTGAAACAGGAGGGGCGGGAACAGATCTGGCATGAGTATTTTGTAGACATTTTTCCGTGCTGCTGAAAAGATTTAATTCTGATAGGCCAAGTGGTTGCAAGGAAAAACAAGGGGAGAAGAACTGGAAAGGTGAACTGAGCTAATCCCTGTACATTTGCTAACTCATAACAGACTTTTGCCTCGATTCACTGGGATCAAAAGGACATCAGTTTTTGGATGAAGTTTATGACACCAGTGAGGGTGGTTAGTCAACCCTTTACTGTGGGGGGGGAGAGGAGCTGTCAGCTAAGGCCTGCTGACCTGGAAAAAAAGGCGTTATATTGGGCCTTTAATGGAGTGGCATGTAGGTTTGGGGCAACCTGACGCTTACAGCATGAATGCACAGGGTGGGGAGCCAAGCATTCTGTTTTTCAGAAGGAAAAAGGTTGAACCCTCAACAGCACTAAAAAAAGGAAAGATTCCAGTGATGCTAAAAAAGAGGGCCTCCTTTTAACTGGGTATCTGGATCGAGCAGGAGCGCAGTTGCTGGCTGAGGGTTTTCGGGTTGGGTTTCAGATTCCACGTTTCTTACAGAAAGGGAGGCAAAGATATGTGGTCGGTGTTGGAGCATCTTGAGGTAGTGGCAGTGAAATTGCTAAAGGAAATGGAACTGGGGAGGATGTGGGGCCCATTTACCCTGGCAGAGCTAGTGGTCTCCTCGTTAGGTGCAGAAGAAGCAACAGATTCATCATCTGTCACACTCGGAAGGTGGTTCAGTGAAAGATGTGATCGATCCAAAGCGTTTGATGTTTTTGGTGATTAATACTCAGACTGTGGAGTGCAGGTTGTCAGAGGACAAATTGCAGGGTCTGCTTGGAAAAGTGGAGGATGCTTGTGGGCTGAAGAAGATTCAGTTGCAGCAGTTGTAGTCATTGTTGGTCAATTTCAATTTTGCCTCCAAGATTCAGCCCATGGATGTTTGCTGAATGTTTGGCAGCGTGTATGGCAGGGCTGCGTGCGCTGTACCAATACATTAGGCTAATGCAGGAGTTGAGGGCCGACTTTTGTTGTCATATATTTGGCGATCTGTATGGTTGGATGGTACAATAACAAGTTGCAACCTGGAGTTGTATAGGATGTAGCGGCTTCCTCAGGTCTCTGGTCCTTCTTCCGGGGTTAGAGGTGTGCAGAGTGGGCATGGGGGGAAGCTGGGATTATTGTCCAATTTTGGTTTGCTAGAGCTTTTTGGTAGCAGTGGAAATGTGGGGGGTAGGGACTTGTGAACAAGAAAATCAGCCTCTAAGACAATTTGGGGGTAGTGCAGGTGGTTAATACTTCCTCTGTCTCTTCCCTCCCCCTATTGGATTGATGCAGCATTTGGATTTACTATGTCTGCAGCTAAATGTTTTTATGCAAGCCATGTCCCGGGAATGCAATCAGTTGGCCGATTCTCATTCTTGTTTTCAGTGGGACAGGTTTTGCAACTTGGTGCCAGAAACTGAGCAGTTTGGAGCCCCTGAGATATAGAAGATCGCATTCGGATCCTCTGGAGTCTCATTGGCAGGTCCATGAGTGCATCGATGCCAGGGAGTGTCAGCATCCTTGCTGAACAGAAAAATAGCAGGATTAGCCTTCTTGTTTAAATTGTGTGGGGGATGCGACAAATGATTTTTTGGTTATAGAAAGAGGCGTAGTAAGCAGGACTCACATCACCCAGTTACCGTTCTACTGCTGCAGACAGTGTTTGGCCATTTTTTCTGGGCAGCTTTTGCTCTGGCCTTTTTTGGAGCCTTGCTGATTGGCAAGCTGGTTAGTCCATCCATCAAGGGCTCCCGGGGTTTGTTGTGAAGATGTGCAAGGGGAATTTGGGGAGACAGTTTGCTTGTGGATTAGAATATCTAAAATGGATCAGATAGAGAGAGGGTTTAATGTGTGTTTGTTCAAGTTGGTGGGTTCAGAGGTGTGCCCAGTTTTGGCAATGGAGCCTTTTTCTGGGTGGTTCAACCAGCACAAGACTTCTGCTTTTTTCTCATCCATGAGGACTGATTGATGATCTCTCAATTTCAATTTATGTTTCAGATAGGGGCTGCCACTGAGGCATCCTGGTGGGGTTTGGGGGACCAGCCTGCTTATTGAATGGGAAGATAGAAATCTGATGGCATGAGACTGGGGTGGTCCAGTTGGCAGGGGGGTGTTGGTTGGCTAAATATTTAGTATAGCCTATGGTTGTGTGATCAGTAATGGGGCACATGGAGAGTGTTTAATATAAACTTCCATATCATGAATTTTGAGCCTAGATAAGAGATTTAATAGGTTTTATAGAAACACAAATAAGGCCACCCTTCTACATTCTAGTAAAACTACCCTACCTCCACCCAGCATTTATGTTAGCTATAAAAATTACTGTCTTCGTATTCAGATATAATGTTTTACTTCAAATGCCTTTTAAGAAAAAAAAAGAAAAAAAAAAGAAATGTTACTTCGTGCTTCAATTGTTTTTAAAATTTTGCTTCTACAAAAAACACAGCCAGTAATCATACAAAGGAAAGTAAACCATGACAAAAAGCTTTATACAGGATAGAAAAGGGTGAATAAATTCACAGCAAACCGAGTGTTTGGCAAATAAAACTGAAATAACCCGTAGGCAAACCCGTTCTTCAGCAAAAACAAAAAAGCCCTTAAAGTATAAATGCAACAGTTAGGTACCCTGATATCATTAACCCCCCCCCCCCCACTGGCGTTCTGATTCTGTCTGTATTTTCATGCAAAAAGCATTGAATTTTTTGCCTGAACATTTATTTTACATTGTAGGCCTGTAATTCTCAGGCATAACTCCCCAAAATATGTCCAATATTTAAAAAAGGTAATAATAAACTTTAAATAAAAAAAAACAAATCTGTTAAACCAAGGGTGCATAAAAATACTAAAACCTGTAATATAACTGTACAGTAGCATTTATAATATATATACAATATATTTTATATAGATTTATTTGTATTGGATTCAATACAGTTATTTTGTATTGAATCCAATACAAAATTATTTGAATTTCCTGGCACGCAACCCGCCGCGCCACCTGCCCCCACCGACGCATGCACTGACTGCATCGGGAAACCCCGGGGAATGTCTCTGCAGTCGACGGCTGAAGATTGAAGGAAGAAGAGTCCCGAAGACCTGTAGGGATGAGCAGGATGCTGGGGGATGCCAAAGGAACAAGGTAAGTAGGGTTTTTTTATGTTTTGGCGACCCGGAGTGTGTAAAATTCACCCCGAGTCACTCTCGGGAATACTGCTAGGAGGGTTAATTCTCTAAACAGAGGAGGATCCTTGGCTTGGCATCAGAGAGGACGACCCCAGTTGCTAATAAAGGAAAATTGCAAACTAAAAAGCAGAGAAAGTACTATTCCTAGATTATAGGGATATTGGGGATCTATCACCAAAACTCAATACAAATACCATGTGGTGTGCTTGAAGCTTCAATATGTTTCGTTTCAGAATAAATATGCTGATAAAGATTCCTTACTTTACAGTCCATAGCCTAGAAAGCAGCTCAGTCTAATGAACCCACCTCATTTCTTAATGAGCCCTCGTAGTATTTGTTGCAGAGAATACCAACAATCTTTGTACACAGCAACATACAGGATATAGAGCCTTCTAAACCCCCAGCACAGACACACTTCCTGTGAGTTTTCATTTCAGAGCCATTATTTCTTTTTTAGAGACTCTTTAGTCACTGGCATGGTACCGATGGATTGACGTAAGGCCAATATGGTTCCTATCTACAAAAAGGGAGCAAAGTCATTACCAGGTAACTACAGACCGGTTAGTTTAACGTCCATAGTTGGAAAGGTCCTAAAGAGTTTGATAAAGAACCACATAGAGGAGTTTCTGCTAGAAAATATTATTATAAGTGATAGTCAGCATTGCTTCAAGAAAGACCAAAGTTGTCAAACAAATTTTACTCTCGTTTTATGAGGAAGTAGATAAACAGGTAGACAGTGGAATAGCAGTTGATATAGCGTACTTGGACTTTGCTAAAGCATTTGACACCATACTCCACAGACGGTTAATATGCAAGTTAGGGTCAATAGGTTTAGAAAAGTCAATTTGTAAATGCATAGAGAACTGGCTTAAAAACCGCCAGAGAGTTGTAATTAATGATTCATACTCTGAATGGTCTAAGGTTATTAGTGGCCTACCCCAGGGTTCAGTGTTGGGACCTTTACTGATTAACATCTTTATAAATGATATAGAGTTTGGGATTAAAAGTACCATTTGTGTGTTTGCAGATAACACCCAACTATGTCATGGAATTAAGTCCATACAGGATGTCTATAATCTACAAGCAGACCTGAATGTACTGTTTGATTGGGCAGCCAAGCGGCAAATGGCATTTACTATAGATAAATGTAAAGTTATAAGTAATGCACTTGGGAGCTAACAACATGCATCCTGTCTAGGGAAAATACATTTGGGGGGAGTCAGAAATGGAAAAGGATCTGGGGGTACTAGTAGATCATAGACTTATTAACAGCATGCAATGCCAAGCTGTAATATCTAAAACTAGTAAAGTACTTTCTTGTATTAAAAGAGGAATAGACGGCAGGAATGGAGACATTATCCTGCTCCTGTACAAAGCATTGGTCAGACCACATCTGCAATATGCAGTCCACTTTTGGGCACTAGTTCACAAAAAGGACATTGTGGAATTGGAGAGAGTGTAGAGAAGGGCAACTAAACTAATAAAAGGAATGGAAGAGCTCAGCTAGGAGGAGAGATTAGCTGAAATGAAACTATTCTCCCTTGAGAAGAGACGTTTAAGGGGGGATATGATCACCCTGTATAAATAAATAAACGGTCCATATAGAGAACTCTGTTCCCAATTATTCACTTTGAGATCATTACAAAGAACACGAGGGCACTCTTTGCAACTGGAGGAGAAGACATTTAAGCCCTGGATAAAGAAGGTATTCTTCACTGTAAGGTCTGTCAAAATGTGGAATCGACTCCCTCAGGAAGTAATTTTAGCAACTACTATTGACTGCTTTAAGAAAAAGCTGGATGTTTTTTTAGAAGCACAGAATATAACTGGGTATTAAGGTTTAAAGTTAAAATAACAGTGACTGTTGATCCAGGGACCATCCGATTGCCTCATGGAATCAGGAAGGAATATTTTTCCCTTGTTGAAGCAAATTGTACCAGAGTTTTTTTGCCTTCCTCTGGGGTTTTTTTTATCTGCGATATGTTTATTTCCCTAGTGGTTGAACTTTATGGACTTTTTTCAACCTAACCTACTGTGTAACTATGTAACTACAAAACCAAAATGCAAGTGTTTTATTAGTAGATTCTAGTTAAATGATAAAGCATTGCATTTAGGGGTCCTTTGTATAGTTACACAAAGCTGCCTAAGGTAAAGGTACAATAAAGATTTTGTAATTGTATAACACTGGTTAATAGGTTTGGTAATGACACATATGTGCTTTGCAAACTTTTCAATTTTGAATGTTGCTATAGTACACTAGAGAAAAATTATAAACATGAGTTTCTTTTGGCCAGTACTATACAAATGTATTTGGCTGTGTTAAACCTAGTTTAAAGTTTATTTTTTGGTTTACATCATCATCTAAACATTTTATTTAGTTTCCAGTTAAAATTTAAACCTGCTAAATGTCAGTCAGTTTGCAAAAACACAACTAAACTCTATGATTGGTGACCTATGTGGAATAGCTTAAACAAACATCAAGCTTGTAATTCCATATACGGTGGGAAATAGCAGAATAATGTTCTTCGGGCAATTCACATTCTTTTAAGACTTCTAAATGTTTTATGTTATCTGTACTTAATTGTACATTAGATGGACAGCTTTTATATATTAGTTCTCATATTAGGCTTATGGTTTTTTCCTTAAGGGTGTAGAATATATTTATTCCCAATGAGATTTTGCTTATAGGCACATGTATTGCATTTAGTTGTTTGACTGCACTATCCTAAAAAACAGTTTAAATTGGGGATTTGTTTTAGTTACCTCCACTACTTGGGTTTTCACAGTTTTGCTTCTTAAGAACCACCAGCTAAGGGTAATGCTGACTGCTAGTTACTTAGTTACCTAGTTACTAGTTAATTTGTCTGTTTATAACTTTGGAGTAATTTTGGCTTGTTTTTTTGCATTATACAAAATTATTATTTTCTTTATATAGAGGTTAGCCATAAGTAAGAAATTGCCCTGAATATGCAAAACAGAAGATATGATGATTACTGAAAAAAAAATAATACATAATAAAATGCAGACGACAGCAACAAACCGGATTTTTTATCGGCTTGAAACCACAATTATAGACATATAAAACAGCACCAGGGATTATCACATTGCAGAAAAGGAATTCAAGTCACAATAATTTTGGAAGTTTCAGGCTTTGAGCATTCCTGCATACGGCCTGCCCTAGGTAACACATACACACAGTGGCAGGACCAGATCCCTGAAAGAAATGAAATCAAAAATCTAAAGGAGTGCCAGAGTGACAAAGGGTTGAATAAGGCCTACAGACTATTCAGGGAGGAAGTGAAGTAGGCTCCAAATACTTGCTGCAATTTCTAATGTTTCTTATGCATAAGGTTAGGTGTGCCTAGAAAAGGCAAATGTGTAAAAAGGATAAGGCTTAAGTTCAGTGTTAAGCTCTTGTTGGATGCATGTCTAATAAACATAGCGACACATGCCGACACATGTCTAATAGTTAACAAATTTAATATTAAACTTTAAAAAAAAACACAAAATCTGTAAAAAAATAAATAAAAAAATAATGTATAATGTAATATAACTGCACAGCAGCATATATATTCTATTTAATATAATTATATATGTATTATGTGAATATTTCTTTGTATTGGACTCAATACAGCTATTTTGTATTGAATCCAATACAAATCTATTTGAATTTTCTGCCGCTAAGTCCCGTAAGATGGGAAACCCCGTAAGACGTCTCTGCACTTTGCGGCTGGACATTGGAGGAGGCAGATGTGTCCCCAGGACCAGCGGAGTCCAGCAGGATGCGGGGGAACAGCGACAGAATAAAGTAAGGGAGTTTTTATTCTGCTTTTAGGTACCCCGAGTCTAAAGCTACGTACACACTTCCACTTATTATCGTTGGTAAACGAACGACGAACGATCCTGCACGATATCTGCGAACCATCGTATAGCACCGATCCTGTACATACAGATAACGCCACGATCGTTCGTAGATATTGTACACACAATAGATGCGATCGTTTGAACGATACAGGAAGTTACGTGCACCGCAGGAACGTTCGTTCATCATGCATGCTCAGACCATGGACGATCAATGAACGATCGTACACACGAACGATGGTCAACGATCGTCGTCCAATCCGATCCGCCGGTCCGGTCGTTCATTTCCAACGTCTTTCCTCGTTCGTCGGCGTCGTTGGTTACTTTTTTTACGAACGATTTTTGCCCAATCGATCGTTCGTCGTTCGTTCGTCGTTCATTTTGAACGATAAAAATTGGAAGTGTGTACGCAGCTTTACTCAGGAATCAGATTATCACTTTTTGCATGTAAAGTTGACCCCGAGTCAGACTCGTGAATAGCGCTAGGGGGGTTAAAGCTCTTCAAGGCTAGAGAGGATACACTTTGATCAGTAAAGCTGGGTAATCCAGAAAACCTGGAATGGATTTCTTCAAATTCATTTGCTAGCAAAATTTTTTCAATTCTTGACCAGATTCATTTCTGGTTTGCTGGATCACCTAGCTTCACTGATGAAAGTGTATCCTCTCCGGTCTTGGGGAGCTTTCATAAATCAGGCCCAATGTTTCACTTTTCACTGAATAAAGTTTATTTAGTTTTCCCTCAATATGGAATAAATGAAGTAATTCTGTACTGACGGCCAATGTAGTGGGAGTGAGAAAAAAGAGGGAAGGGGGCAAGCTGTGCTTTCTTTTACAATATCAAAATTCATGGACCATAAAACTTTAGATATATAGAAGAGACATGTGTATTTATACTGGAATCTCCATATGTTTTATATATTTCTACCAGTTCTGTGCAGTATTTCACCAAAAAACTTGGCTCTTGTGTCAGAGCTTCCTGTAATAAAGACCAGTCACTGCTGCTGGTGGTTCTCTTTGTGCAGGGCGAGTGGTCTTGTATCTGCCAATGTGTTGTTCCTGCAGGGACTGAGTGGACTGGCTGTGTCCCTCTGCTCTGTTTTCTGCATAGGTTGTGTATAGCACATCGACGATGTCACTGCTACTTTCCCAAAATAATATTTGGGTTTTCAAAGGCTTATTTAGATATTATTATTATTATTATTATTAATAATAATACAAATAATAAAATAATCATATTATTATCAAACAATATTTATATAGCACGAACATATTACGCAGCATTGTACATTAAATAGGGGTTTCAAATAACAAACAGATACAAACAATTACACACGAGGAGGAGAGCACCCTTCCCAGAAGAGCTTACAATCTAAAAAGTTGGGGAAATAGCACATAAGTTAAGTTAAGGGAGAGATATGGAATTATGGAATAGTGGGTAAGTAGTGATAGTTTACGAGAAAAACAAAGATGGGTAGTCAAGTTTAAAAAGATGGTTTTAAGTGCTCTTTTAAATGTGTAGAAAGTAGGAGTGAGCCACATAGGACAAGGAAGACAATTCCAGAGAGTCAGGGCAGCTCTAGAAAAGTTTTGGGGTGATAAGATCTGTTTTATCCATTTGGGTTTAATAAAACTGTCAGCTATCCATGATGAAATAGCTTACAGGCAGCATGAAACGTTGACCAGGACTCAAAGAGACAAGTCAGAAGTGGACAGATAGATTTGAGTGTCATCAGCATACAGATGGTACTGTAAGCCAAAGAAGGATATGAGTTTGTCAAGTGAGGAGGTTTACAAAGAATTACCATTGAAAGAAATGGTCAGACAGATAGAAAGAAAACCAAGAGAGAACAGTCTCACTGATACCAATGGAGTTCTTGATTTGAATTAGAAGGGGGTGAACAACATGTCAAACTCAGAGGAAAGATCTAGGAGAATGTTGAGGGAAAAGTTGCCTTCAGACTTATAAAAGTTTATATTGAAATGAATGTTTTTGTTAGATAACATGTTTCCACAAATAATGTAAGACTCATTGATGCTCTGGAGCAGAAACAAAACCACCTCTTATTTATTGTACACGCCATTTACAAATAGAGAACAAAAAGTGAGATGGGAAAAAAGAAAGTGCAGTAGTTGCCGGAATAGTGTTGTACTGGACAAAGCCTTCATATTAATCAATTCCAGTACAGTACAGAAGAATAATGTGCAACTGTTTCATCTATGAAAATTGAGAGCATGCCTTTCAAAATGTCAAGGTTGAAAAAAATGTAATACATTTTTGGCTTTAGTCAAAAATGTTTATAATTTCTGGTACTGAACAGAACAAGCTGCATATCTGTACAGAAGCTTGCTTTTATAAATACAAGCAGGATAAATGAAGCAAATAGGATTTGGATGGTGTATATAACACAACAGAGCAACGGATATAGAAACCACTAAATTGCTTTATATTTTAGCAGAAATCTTTCTTTGGGAGACAGTCATTGTGTTAAAGAGACTAATGGAAACATCCTATCACTGATGAAGCACATAACTATTTCTGTTTTGATGAAATCTTTATGGATCATCATCCTATACTATTAGGTTTTTTTTTTCAGTTCTACTATCTTTCAGAGCACAAAAGTTTTTTAGTTTACTACCAATTCTATTTATCTACTGGTGGATAAAATTAGTAAAATGTTTGATTTGATAAAAAAAGCTTACCAAGAAGTCATGCTTTTATTTTGGAATTTTGAGAAATAGGGTTTGTGTTCCAAAGGGGGTTATCGAACGAAGCATGTTAGTTTATGTGTCTTTTTACTATAAACTAATATTAATAAAACAACATCTTTATTATGTGTATTAAAAAACAATTAGAAAGTAAATTCATCACAACATACCAATTGTAGTAACAAAAAGTACCGTACAGTCAACAGACACTGTTTTTTAGGATTCTTACACCTAGATCAAGAAGCCCAGTTATCAAGACCACTTAATATTAATTAACCTCCTGGGCGGATTTATATGTCTAAAAGCGGTACATTGTTTTTCATAGAAATGTATTCTACAGTATAATAGTATGAGTATAATAAAGTTTGAAACTTTAAAATTAAATACATTAAATTAAATTTTTTTTTTTTTTGCAAATTATTTTTTTTTATAAATTTTTCAATATAAAAAAATAAATAAATAATATACCCATACTATTATATCATACTGTAAAATAAATTTCTAAAAGCCAATGTACTGGCTTTACACATATAAATCAGTTATTTTGTATTGAATGCAATACAAATAGATTTTAATTTCCTGCCCCGCCCCAAATGGAACGTCCACACGCCCTGAAGTGACTTATCGAATGCAGAGGAAGCCAGCCGGAGGGGAAAAAAAGACGGGCATCGTGGAGAAGGACGCCGGCGGATCAGGTAAGCGCTTTATTTACTATCTTCTCCCATAGGTTTACCTACCACGACTGTGACTCTGGGTGACCACTTGCAGCATCTTTTTTCTCTCCGCTGGGGAGGGTAAATATTGGTACGTCAAAGTCTCGCACTTGACACATTTCTCATATTAGCTTACTCGGGGATACTGAGGACATAACATCAGTTTGAACATAAGATAATAAGTCTCAAAAATATTAATAAACAAATTGCACATTGAATATTTTACAGAAAAAGAAAACCATATGGTGTGACTAAACAATTTAGTATCATATATATCAGAAGCTTTGTATATGTCTTGACGTATAGTAAATATATAGGGTTAAATTCAAATTAGGAAAGGAAATTTAGTTTAAATTGTAATAAATTATCATGTATGTAGATTATTACCATTCTATTGTGGGCACTTACTTGATAATAGTTGAGTCAGATTCTAGTAGAAGAAGAAGTAGAGGTCTTGGTAACTTGGAATATATTTAAGGGCTGGCTACATTCCATCCTATGATGTAATAAATTATTACCTATATAATATATTGGAAAATAACAAGATATAAACTACCATCAAAGATCTATTGGTCGGGGTTCAAAAAGGCCCAGTTGGATAGTCAAACTAGCAAGTGAGCTACCTTGGTATGTTGTTTAAATTCTCAGTCCTATTTGGGGTGAGAGTATTGTTCAATGTCCCATAGGGTGTTATGTGGAATTCCAATTACCGGATTCTGAGGAAAGTAATATGGTTGATAAAAAAAAGATAACATAGGTAAAAGGTGTATTAATATTTATGTTTCGATGTAATTTACCTATGAAGTGCATATATAATGAAATAAAATTGTGTTAACTTACTTGGAATTACTTGAAATGCTTGGAAAATGGTTTCAAAGAATATAAGTTCTTTTAAATATTTGAAGGATTTCTAAGGAAGTTCAGACTTTTTTTTTGTTTTAGAGACCTAAATCTCTAAAAAGAGAAAAAAATTTGTCAAAATTCAGATATAAAGCCAAAAATTACTATAGAAGTGTATTGTAAAGGGAAGAAAAAGGAGAAATACCCCTGGGATTCCTGATTTTTAGTTCTCGCCAAATTGCAAGAGGCAAGAAAATAAAAAAATAAAGACATTGTAGTCAATTGTAGAGAAAAAAATAAAGACATTGTGGTCAATTGCACTTCTTGGGTAACCATAAAGCACAAATTTATGAAGAACTGGTACAAAACTTGCTCTTAAACGTTAAAAATTTGGGTGCTACTATGAGCACACTATCTCCATAGCCATTTGCAAAAATTTCAAGAAAACCTTGGCGATTTCAATGAGAAACAAGGAGAGAGGTTCCATCAAGGTATAAAGGTGATGGAAGAACGGTATCAGAGCAGATGGGATAGACACATGATGACAGACTGCTGCTGGAGCCTTCAATGTAATTGTCCTGATCATCAGCATATAAGGAAATCATACAGAGTTTTTCGATTACTTCTTTGTGATTAGTTCTGTAAATATACTGAATATAGAATATATTTACAATAAGCATTTCAAAAATTTATTTGGCAAACAGGTTTACTTTTGCTTAATTTTCATGTTTTATTAGTTTTCTATGAGATTATTATTGAGTAAGTTATTTCAAAAACTAGAGCCAATCTAGCAACACCAATACCATATTTGGCATTTGTGCATCAAACATAACCTAAAATGACTTTATTCTGTTTGGCAAGAAAATGTTTGTTGACTAGTGTTATCAAGTAAGAGCCAACAATGGAATGTTATTAATCTACATACATGATAATTTAATACAATTTAAACTAAATTCTCTTTCCTAATTTGAATTTAATCCTATATATTTACTATAAATCAAGACATATATATAAAGCTTCTGATATATATGATACAAAATTGTTTAGTCACACCATATGGTTATCAGTTTCTGTATAATATTCAATGTACAGTTTGTTTATTATTATTTTTGAGATTTATTATCTTATGTTCAAACTGATGTTATGTCAGTTGTGTTTATTATAACAGGCAGTGTAAGTCCCAGTATCCCCTGAGGAAGCTAATATGCAAAACGCATGAGGTACGAGACTTTGACGTACCATTATTTAATTATTATTAAGTGATCTTGATAACGGGGCTTCTTGATCTAGGTGTACGAAGCTCAAAAAACATTGTCTATTGAGTGTACTGTACTTTTTGTTACAATTGTTATGTTATAATGAATTTATTTTCTAATTGTTTTTGAATACATATAATAAATATGTTTTACTTTTAACAGTATTAGTTTGCAGTAAAAAGCCACTTTTTCTCTCCATATATTTATTTTGGAATTTTTTTTTACCTTACTTAAACTATTCTCTTCAAGTTCATGGTTAAATCAGGTGAAAAGTTTTATATTTAAATAATACCCATTTTGACCTAAATCGATACAGATAAAAGCTTTCAGAGCTGATTACATACAATTTTAAAAATGGTTCTGAAAATCACATATTGTATTTATATTTAGTTCAACCAGTGAAATAATGGGATACAATAATTTAAATTCAACTACAATTTTACATTTAAAGAAGCCAAATATACTGCAAGTAGATTAAAATTAAAGTGGTGCAAAGTCTTACCATTTGTTTAATGTACAAAGGAGCTATACCCTGAATCTAAAAGTCTGTCCTTCGAAACCCTGGCTTTAGATAAAATTACTGTGACACTCCCCCTATTGAGTCAGTACCAGAGATCTCCTATCAGCAGGTAGCATGTGCTCTGCTGATTGATTACTTGAATAAAACAGGCTTGCCTTTACAGAAAGACCACTGCTTACCCACAGAGAGCAAAGTCTTTCTTTGCAGCAACTAATATGTTTAAACTTCTCAGGTTAAAAACAGAGGTTTCAGTTGCATATCTACATAGAAGCTACACTGCCATGTCATGGCACCTTTGATAAATTCGGTCCCAAAATGTAAAGTATCTGATTTTCCCAACTATAGGAAATGTATGAATTATAAAACTAACTGCATCCACTTAGATCTTTATAAAGTTAGTAAATGTCCCATAGGTAGGAGAGTATCAATTACCTGTAATATGCAGTCCAGTTTATGGGACCAGTTCACAAAAAGGACATTGTGGAATTAGAGAGTGCAGAGAAAGGTAACTAAATTAATAAAAGGAATTGAGGAACTCAGCTATGTGGAGAGATTATTTGAACTAAATATATTCTCCCTTGAGAAGGGGAAAAGGGGAAACGTTTAAGGGGGAATATGATCACCCTGTATAAATATATAAACGGTCCATATAGAGAACTTTCCACCCAAATATTCACTTTGAGACCATTACAAAGAACAAGAGGGCACTCGTTGCATGTGGAGGAAAGGAAGTTTAATCTCCGGATAAGGAAGGGAATCTTCACTGTAAAGTCTGTTAAAATGTGGAATTGGCTCCCTCAGGAATTAGTTTCAGCAACTACTATAGATTGCTTTAAGAAAAAGCTGGATGTTTTTCTAGAAGCATAGAATATAACTGGATATTGAGGTTTTAAAGATAAGAGTGACTGTTGATCCAGGGAACATTGATTGCCTCATGGAATCAGGAAGGAATTTTTTCCCCTGTTAAAGCAAATTGTACCAGGGTTTTTTTTTTGCCTTCCTCTGGACCGACTATGTCTTATAGGGTTTTATATCTAGAATATGTTTATTTCCCTAGTGGTTGAACTTGATGGACTTATGTCTTTTTTCAACCTAACCTATTATGTAACTATGTAATTAGAGAGTGTCAGTCCAACAGTGAACATTTACCATTGGGCTCTTATATTACAAAGTCTGCAATGATCTAAAATCTGTAAGGATGTTTGTAAGAGTTGCTACTTTACCAGTGTAGGGAAGTTTGTTAAAAGTCAGTGTTGAAAAGTGCTGCACCGTTGGATATCTGTACATGTGTTGATATCAGATTTGATGGGCAGCTATACTTAACATTTGCTTAATATGGTCCTTGGAGTAGATCTGTAAATGGCGTCGATAATAAAAGGCACTCTGTTTTTGGTGTTCAAAGTAAAAAGTCTTTAATTGTTTTTTTGCTTGCAAATATAAAACCAGAGCCAACAACCCATCCTTTTTTCAGCTGGTGGTTGTTTATCATGCATCCTATATCTTTATTATCTATTCCTATATTTTTTAGGAAAGAAAAGCTAATGGGAAATTATTTTGTAAAACAACTTTTCCTTTTTTAACTTTTCCTTTACTGAACAAAACAACACAGCTGTGATTTGTTTTTTCTTATTTATGAATGGCTCTGTATTTGAATGACATTTTCCAGTTACAAGGGCACTAGCAAGCGAAGAATATCTTATTATTTTTCACGATAGTTGTTTGTTTTATTTTTAGCCTTTTCCGTGTCAGGAACATTATGGCAAAGACCAAAGCCTTTGTTTCCTGCACAGGCATATTCATATGATGGTAAAGTGAATTATAATTGTTTTTTTCTATTCAAAATAAATTCAGCTACATTAAATAGCGTGGTTTGTGTTATTACATCTAGAGCAAAAAATACCAACCTAAACCACTGTGAATATATACAGATTTTTAGCCTTTAGTTATTCTAAAATCAGGTAGCAAAAGATGATTTACAAAAGCTAATGGGGAAGCTGTTTACATAGGTTATTAACATTTCTTCTATTCTGTGATATTGGAGCAAAAAAGAAGATATTTTGTGCATAGTAGAGGATGCCTATAAATTGATAGATAGATATTGAAACTCTGCACAGGAGAAATGCAAATTATATCTGCATTTCCAGAGAATTGATTCAAATTCCAATTTAGGCTCTTAGCATTAGTCGGTTCATATGAGCACTTTAACATATGAGAGGCTCACATTAGTTTTCACATTGAATTGCATATTGCAAAATGATGTGATCGTAAAAATGTAAAAAGTACCAGCTAAAGATAATATTGTTATACATATCAGTCTGAATAGGCATTTTGTTAGGTGAAGCTTGCAAATCTCAGAATAGAGTGATACAGATGTTATAATGCTTAGTATATTGTTTCTAATTTTTGCCAGTACCAGGGTACTAATGATTGAATGTACTTCACAGCTAACTGCTGTCAAACAAAGGGTTGTTATAGGGTTTGAGGATAGCCCTTTATTGGGAAAAAAATACTCATTTTAACAAAATCTCCTCTAAAATTATTAAAATAATGGAAAATAATTGACATACTTACCTGTAATTTTCCTTTCCTGTAAACACCTCCTCACAGCATACAGCTAGTTCTGCCCCTTGATCTCCATAGGACCACCTTCCCAAAGCTATAAAAGTAACCTCCTTTTTCCCTTGTAGGTGTTCTTTAACAAGCTTGTGATAGGACAAGGGAGGGAAATGTATTGTCAAGAGGAGTTTACAGGAAAGGAAAATTACAGGTAAGGACAGGACAACAATTTTCCATTTTCCTGTCACTCCTCCTGACAGCATACAGCTTGGATGTAGCAAGCAATACCATAAAGGGGGGAAAGAAAACAACTCATTTAAAAGCTCAAAAGAAAAAAAAGGGGGAACAGGACAGAAGGCTTTTAGATTTGTTTAGTAAAAGTTTGATTAGCTGTATTATAGTCCAAAAAGATTTGTTAAAACTGTTTAAACTCAATTAGTCTGGGTAATGCTTAAATGGTATAATCATGTGTCTCCCTACCCGAAGCTTCGCCTCTTTGTGCTTCCTCAGGTGATATGGAGTATGTTATAGCGCACTATACATACTTACATATTGTATATTTAGGAATATGGCTTCCAAAGAATTTTATATATATATATATATATATATATATATATATATATATTTTTTTTTTTTTTTTTTTGACACCAAGGCAGGATTGGAGGTGGAAGGCAGATATATTTTCCTAGGATTTCTCTTTTATGTGAGGTATATTTGCCCAAGATTCCTCTCCTGTGTGAAGTGGCAGGTGGAAGACTCTCACCTGGGAGATAATTAATGAAAAAGCATTGCTGGGGTCAAAGGACCCTTGTCTGCTTCATCCAACTCATATCACACACCGAGGTATAAGTGTTAAGCTGGCTTGCAGCCAGGTTTATTGAAGGTTGCAGATAAAATAACAAAACAGCAAATGAAAACCTTGCCTGTCCGGCACTTACTATACATCAGACGTCCCTGTCTATCAGCTGGAGGGCTTCTCCCTGTCAGCTCAAAAACAAGCTTTCAGCAACCTTCTACTCACTCTTTAGCTCACTCACCCAGACTGACTTTCTGAGTCTCTCAGCCGAGCTCCCTCACAGACCGACTGTCTGTGTCTCCAGCAGGGCTCACTCACACAGTCCACCTGGCTGTGTCTCCAAACATAGCTCTCTCCAAATAGAGCTGCACTGACACAAACCCCTGTCTGTGTCTCTCCAAGGCAAGCTGAGCCCGCACAGACACCTGTCTGTGTCTCTCCAAGTTAAGCTACTGACTGAGCTCCTGGCTCTATGTTATATCCCCACCCTCAGTGCTTTTTCATTAATTATCTCCCAGGTGAGAGTCTTCCACCTGCTACTTCACACAGGAGAGGAATCTTGGGCAAATATACCTCACATTAAAGAGGAATCCTGGGCAAATATATCTCCCATCCACCTCCAATCCTGCCTTGGTGTCACAATATATATATGTACACTTATAATGCATCCTAAAGAAAAAAGTAAATATTAGATGACATAGGCTGTCTTCTAAAACTCCAATGTTAATTCAGATCTAGGCTTGATATGAATTGAGAACTCACATAAATAGCTGTTACAATAACCCTTGCTTGTACAGGTTCCCAGAAGAGAAGGTGAATGTTTAGCCAAGGATCTTAAAAGTGTTTTAGGTATTACAAAAGGATATTGTAGTAAGAAACTAAGTTATAAGGTACCCTTCCCCGCACAGAGGTGTAAATACAATATTTACGTTTGCTGGAGAATCATAAAGGATGGCCAGAACGCAGCAAGCCAAAACAAACAGTGCTTGCCGCGTCCCGGGTGTCCTCTTATAAACATAAATTAAATACAGCTAAAAGCTATTACGTCGGTTGCAACGAGTGCAGCCTAGGCAATTAAAGGTGCCTCTAGATATTGCGGCATGTGAGCAGAAAGATGATGCTGTGTAAACACTTACGCCCTTCTTCCCTTGAGAGCGTGTTCTATTCGCTATAGGTTTACAGGCCTTAGAGAAAAAAGAGTTCCTCTATACACGTTTACAGCATTTTCAATACGTTTATTCTGTGAAGCAAAATCTATTTATTTCACAATAAATTATGGAAATTTTTTATTGTTCGCAATTGATTATTCAGCATGGATTAATTAGTGCTTTTTTTTTAAATATATGGAAGGTGAGTCTCAAGGATCAAGCAGAAGAAAGGGAGGAGTGTTTTTAGATATGTTTATTTTCATGGAACTCAATCAATGCATAGGAGATAGAGATCTCTCCATGTTTAGGTCCTGGGCAATTGAGCCCCATTGCAAAAAATTGAGGCATTTTTTTGGTATACTAGTTGTACCACTCGAAGAGAGAAAAAGAGGGTTTTTTTGGCTTAATTATGTAGTGTTCCAAAATCTATACAAATTTTTTTTTTCATAACAGAATAGTAAATTTAAAATACAAACTTTTTATTAGATCCCATATATGACCTTTATCCCAGCTGCATTATATTCATGCAGTGGGGAAGGTGTCTGTTGGTATGTTGTTATTTTATATCCCATAAATTCCCAATGCATTTCCCCCTACTGGGCTTCTTCAGGGGATTGAGGAACTTGGTGTTTGTTACTTCTTAGGAGCATACATAGCTTCTGCTTGTTTCACGCGGTAATGACTTATTGAACAAGTAGATTGTTTCTATTTGGTGCAATGTACTGTTATAGATACCCAATCAATTAGTTATCATCCCCTAAAGAAGCCCAGTAGGGGGAAATGATTTGAATGCTATCACATACTTGGTAGCAGTATGATATCACATACTTGATAGCATTCAAATCCTGAGAAAGGAGTGGATTAAAGATGGTACCAATGGGTCCCTGATGTGATGAGGGAAGAACAAGTTAAAAATAAGAGAGAAATTCCTGTTTTGTGGAACAATGTGTCTGAGTTGGAGCTGCAGTCAGCAGCAGTCTGTCTCTGTGGAGGGCCCTGTGTATCGCTTCACTTAACGTATCACTACCCTCGAGGAAGCCTACATCAGGCGAAATGCGTTGGGGATCTCAACCTTACGTATGCAAATTTTTGTGACCAATTACAAATAAGTCATGCTAATAGATGGTTACTGTCTAGTTTGCAATTGATTTAACCTGATTAAGACTGATCCAACTGTGAAATTAGGGATCAGTGAATATTTGTTTCTTTGTATTATGAAAAAATATTATTAATACAATTTTTTTTTGCCAAAAAAAACCCTTTTCTCATACACAGTGTGCTATAACAGTCTCTGTATCCCCTCAGGAAGCCCAAAGGGGCAAACGCTTCGGGAAGGGAGACACATGAATATACCCTCTAAGCAAAGGTATACCTTTGTTATGTGTGCAAGTTTACATTTTAATGTTTTTGTATCAAAAGTTTTTACCAAATCTTTTTGGAATGTAATAAAGCTAAACAACCTTTTTTATGTAATAAACCTAAACAAATATGAGTGCCATTCTAAAAGCCTTCTATCCTATCCCCCCCTCCCCCTTTTTTTCTCTGAGCTTTTAATCCATAGTGTATGTATTTTATGCTGGGCACTCTTCAGGTTTACCTGCTTCTTTTCTGAAAGTTCCCCTATATCCAAGGTTCTTTTTCTTTAGGAAAGAAAACAAACAATGCTATAGAAACAAAGTTAATCTTTAGAAAGAGCAACTTGCCAGATGGAAGCCCCAAAGTGTGCTGAAGCCTTTCAACAAGTAGGGATTCAGTCCCGGGCAGTCAGGGATAGAATGCAACTACTGGTCATGGCCATGTTCTGGCAAGAAAGAATAAAAGAAGTAGCCATCGTAATTAGATTTAACAGTTTTACATTTTTGGCCAATGGAAAATATTTACTTTTGCTTTTCTCTGAATCCTTCCCTATTTTTAGTAGACCTCTCAAGATCAGTGCTATTGGTTATAAAACATAAAGTAGGGAAAAATTCCACATTTTCGTGAAAGGGTTATGGGCCAGTATTTGCAGGCACTTGAACTTAACTGGGGATGCCATCAGGTGTATTAAGTTGGAAAACTGTGTCTGCCCAGAAGTCACTCATGGTTGAGAGATGGTCTGTTAATATGAACAGCCAACAGATTTTCAGGGTTGAACAAATAAAAAAAGTCCATCAAGTTCAACTAATAGGGAAATAAACATATCCCGGATATAAAACTCTATGGACATAGTTGATCCACAGAAAGGCAAAAAAAAAAAACTGGTACAATTTGCTTCAACAGGGGAAAAAAAATCCTTCCTGATTCCATGTGGCAATCGGATGTTCCCTGGATCAACTGTCTGTTATCTTTACCTAGTTCAGTTAATCTCTCCTCATAGTTGAGCTCCTCCATTCTTTTTATAGGTTTAGTTGCCCTTCTCTGCACTCTCTCCAATTCCACAATGTTTTTTTTTTTGTGAACTGGTGCCCAAAACTCTAGATGTGGTCTGACCAATGCTTTGTATAGGGGCAAAAAAGTTACTGACTTGGCGGAAACAGACAATCTTCATTCCAACTTGTCAGGTAATGTAGAAGATCCTGTTCACAGGTACCTTGACCCTCTGCTGATACAGGAGCAAAGCAAAGGCTTTCAACCTTTTCAGGACTGCCTACAATTTACCAGATTGGAGTGGACCAAATTTGAAAGGAAGGCCAGAGGCGATGTCCCTTACCGTGCTACCTCAACTTTGAGACTACAGAGGATACAGTGAGTCTCTACTCCAACAAGCAGCAAACCCAAAGATCAAGGAAGCACAACTGGAAACCAAACATGTGCCATCCTAACCATCAACCAATGGAAAAAAGAGGTCATCAGCCTCTAAAATAGTTGTCAGCAAAAGAACATCATTCAAGTAGTGACAAAGGCTCCCTTTGTCACTACTAACCACAGCAAGGTTATTACTGTGACATATATTTTATTAAACATTCTGGAGCTGGTGAAAGACTGAAAGGTAGAAAGGTGAGTTGGAGGTGTTTGAAAAATAGCAAACAGAAAGAATGTCTGGCGGCGTTCTGTCACACTTACTTCTTCCTCACTAAAGGGCAGGCATCTCTCTCCTGCAAATGCTGCCAGTTCCCTTGTGCTGTTCCAGTGTTCTTCTTTTTCTGTGAATATCTCCGTGTCACCTGTGAGAACGTATTTAAAAATGGCACCTGCTGGAAGCTTGGTCCTGGAGCGAGGACAGAAAAAGAACACCTGCAGGGGAGAGGGAGGTTACTTTTATAGCTTTTGGAAGGTGGTCCTATGAAGATTAGGGAGTGGAACTAACCCAGCTGTATGCTGTCAGTGACAGTGACAGGTAAAAACAATTTCTCCTCTTCATGAAACATAAGAGCAAGGTTGCTATATCAGAGAGTAAATTCTCTTGGTCTCACAATCAATAAGAGGCCATACAGAGTCAAAGAAAAATGTTTTAATTTTGTGTATTACAGGATCCCCGAAAACTAATACTTCTGGTGTTAAGTGACAGCAACTGTAAAGAAATTTGACTTAGCAAATAGGAGCCTAATTATTTTTGAATACTCAACCAAGTGAAGAATGTGGAGAAAAATCCTTTAGAATGTTTGCATCACAACATGCGAACACAGCTCCTGTTTGCTACATAACCATTTTCTATTCTTTAAGTAAATCACCCCCTGTGTTGTACAGGGCTCAGCTACATGTTCTCCTGGGGCTTACCCGTGTGTGTCCCAGCTTCACTATAGGCTCTTCAGGTATATTCGTTTTACCATTTACCAGGTGTTTTACCATTTCTGGAATTACCAATATTAACTCTATTAATCTTCATTGAACATACCAATAACTTTTGCAGAGTTAAACTGTTGCTCAGATCTGTGCTAACCCAATCCCCCAATGCCCCCATATTGTATACAGTTTTTATATTCTTTGAACTTTCAGATACTTCCAGGCCAGCCACGTGATGTACAACCTCATCTTTCTCTTTAGATCCTCTCCCAGTGGTGGGCCAACCTAGAAGATATACAGAAGACTGCTAATGTGATGGATACTTTACCACCACTCCCTGCATCATTACTTTCCTAAATTCACATAGGGGCAAAAGTATTCTTTGTGGTGGGCAGTGGCAGAAAGACCTATATATTGAAACAAGCTTTATTTGTTGAAATCCTCATTTTTAGGTTGCTGTGGAGCTGTGCATTTTGCAAGACTGATGACATTTGATAAATTGATAATTTCATGTACCAGACATTTAATCCATTACAATATTCAGAATTGCAACATGTTACATATACTACTCTATGTTACATATAAAACTGTAAAAAAAAAAAGCTTGTAAAAGACCTTTCAAACAGCATGAGACAGGTAAATCAGTAAAGTCTAATATACATCTAGAAGAGATATAGATAGAATTCTGAAGGAAGGCTCCATTAAACATGGTCTTATCCTGTGTAACTTAGTAGAGTTTGCTGTACATACAATAAGTGACTTTCTACCACTAGAATGCATTACATTGGCGTCTATTTATAATTATTCTTCATCATATTTACTGCTTTATAAATAAACCCCTTAATCACACACATGTACAGTGTAATACAATTTCAATATTTCGATTTACATAAATTAATTTTTGTTCTTAGTAGGACAATGGTACAAATAGAACAATTAAACATTGGATTTCTTTTATCTTTATTTTTTCATTTTCAGTTTTGCTTTGTCTTTCTAATTTTTTGCTATTTTTTTTAGTTCTTTTTTTCCGTATATAATATGCCATGTGTTTGAGAAAGTATAAATTATTAAAGGTTTTAACAGTTGCACAATGTGTTGCCTAAAGTGAGATTTTTAGGATTTACAAGGACACATAGAAGTCTATCATTTTAAATATTAGTATTTTGCTTTTTTATCCAATCTCTTTAACACAATTGGTTTAAAAATATGGTACTCACTCAGGTGATCTTGATGTTTTAGAAGAATGAAACATTTGATGCCAAATTCAGAAGGTATTTAGCATCTTCTACCTCAATTTCTCCTGAAAAAAAGATTAAAGGGCCTGGACAGGGTCATCAGTAGTTGTGTTGCTGTAGCTTTGTGGCTCCTTATTTAAGATCCAGGCCCAGAGTGTCCTGGAAGGAATGGGTGAGCCAGGCACTCCATCCTGCTTCAAGGTTAGAAATTGAAAATAGCTAGGAAACACTTAGCTGATAATAAATGTGAGCAGGTCTTTGAGACTAGGGGGAATGGAATCTGAGGCCAGGTGGCTTGGAAGAACAGGTGTGTGTAGCCTGTTTGCTGGGAGAGGCCAAACTTAGCCTCCTGGCTTTGTCTTTGACACTCTTCAGTGGTATAAGTCCCACACACCTAAATTTTGCTAGACCTCCCAGCCTCTTCCAGCGTACAGGTTACACACAGCCTGCCCACCTGAGCCATGTGGCCTCAGGCTCTATTCTCCCTTGTCTTAAATAGAAAAATGGAACAGACCATATTTGGAGACAATATGGAGATGTATACATGATGTTACTTGGATGACTCATGTTATAAAAGTGTAAAATAAGAATTTGTTATTGTTCACATGGGAAACTTTTTATTGTCTAGATGATGCATTAAACCTCCCATGTTTGTTAAATGTAAACATGTATTACATAGTTACATTGTAAGTCAGGTTGAAAATAAGACATAAGTCCATTAAATTCAACCACTAGGGAAATAAACATATCCCAGATATAAAACCCTACGGACATAGTTGGTCCAGAGGAAGGAAAAAAAACACTGATACAATTTGTTCCAACAGGCGAAAAATGTTCCCTGGGTGAAATATGTATTAAAGATGTATAAAAAGTATTAAAATGTATTTTACGGGCATTTTACACAGGCCTAGGGAAGAGGAGGCAAAACTAAGCATTTTTTTTTAGCTTATTATAATTTTTAATATTTCTGCAAAATAAACAAATGTCATATTTTAAACCAGTGGTGCCCAACCTTTTCTCATGAGGGGGCCACTGTTGACATTGGGATAAAACTCACAATGCCAACAAACATTATAGATGTATGTTTAAAACTAGAAAAGTTTTCATTTAAAATGAGACTAAATTGAAATGTTACCGTAACATACATGCATTAAATAAAAGAGATGGCAAATCAAGAATCGATGCAATGGATACTTCCAGAGAAATGACATCTTCAGGGCCCTACATCTCTCTGTTTCTATAAAATAAGGGTTCACAGACGGTAATTGGCCAGATATGTGTGACAGGATTGCACAGTATGACAATGCATCGCAGCAATAACATTTTTAGGGGGAGTTGGCCACAGGAGCCCCCCCGCCCTACTTATTCTACATTTTATTATACCTACAGCTCCCCTATCAGGAGAAATTGGGATTCAAAGAACATAAGTGGACATTTATATGTGACAGAGTATGGACATGGTAGGAATGATAACATTTTATTGTGGGGGGGGGGGCTCACAAGAGTCTCCCGCTTTTCTTACATTTCCCCTTCTCTACTGTTAAAGAGAAATTAGGGTTCGCAGAAGGTAAGTGGCAAGCTAAGTGTGATAGGGTGGCACGGTATGACAGGTGTAGTTTTTCTTATCTTTTGATGGTGCCATAGTGATGAAATGTTAGAGGGAGTTAGCCACAAGAGTCCTGCACTAAAAGTCACATTTACCTTTTCTTACAGAGAAATTGGGGTTCATAGAGTAAGGAGATAGCTATGTGTGACAAGGTAGCGTGATATGATGGGCATAACATTTTAATAGGGAAGGGAGGGACAAAAGGCATTTCCTACTTGTTCCCCCATTTCCAGTTGGCAACATCCCTCTGTTACAGAGACATTGAGGTTAAGTGTCTATCTATGTGTAACAAGCAGCTCGCCAGCCTCTTAGTCCCTTGCACTGCAGCATCTGCAGATTTGATTGCAGGTGGCAGTGAGCAGTACTTAGCGTCTCCCCCTAGGCAGGGTTCCATGCCATGAGGAAGAGGAAACCGTATCACAACCTCACCGCCAACCTAAATGCAGTTGAAGTTTTGTAAACTTTAAGGGGCACCACAGCGCACAGACAATTTGCAGTATCCTAATATTCTTTTCCATTATAGTGGCCCCCAGGGGGTCCCCAATATTCAAACTTAATTTGGGGATCCTGGTCTTAAAATAGCCCCCCTAATTTGAAAATTTCCCCGATTGTTGTTCAGATTTTAGGCATGTGACCTTGTATCTGGCAAAATGTTTAAGACGCAAAAATGTGGTTAAGTAGCAGTTCTTAGGATCACATTTCACATTTCTATGATAATCAGTGAAGGGGATATCAGGATGTGTACTTGGGAATAATGACGGAAGTATGAACACAGGCAAAGCTCTCATGATGGGATTATCTCACAGTACAAGGTGGGTGGGGAGCAGCTCCCTTTCCTGGCAGCACAATCTCATAGAGAAATATGGGAGATGCCCCGCAAGACAACAAGCAGAAAGGGAATAAGGAGAGGGCCAGATCTGACAGTACCGTGGGCCTGCGAGCCGTGAGTTGGGCACCCCTGTTAAAAGCAGATGGCACAAACATGTATGGTATATAAATATAGTAGTTATATATACAGAATACAAAATATATATGTTATACACAATAAATAAAATGTCTTTTGATGCAATTTGTGGTCATGTTGATGCTGCCAAATAAATGTGGCTAAGTGGGCAGGATCGAAATTCAGTCTTGGACCTCTACCTAATATTCCATACTGCGATGCAAATTGAGATATTGTGAAAGCCCAAGGTAAAAATTATTTTTGTTTACTTCAAGTCTTCTATCTCTGGTAGCTCTGGTTCTCAGCATAAAACTATTGAAATCACATAATATGCATTCACAGTTTGCCAAGGTTTGTGATTATTATTAATTTTTTTGAAGGCAGTAGTGTTGAATAGGTATCCAAAGCATCCAAGCGAAAATCAGTACCAAGAGCTCAAACACAGCTCTCGATGTGGCTTTTCCATTTTTTTAGTGCCGAAGATTTAAAAGATTTTGACAAAATGCTGGTATTCTGTCTAATTATTTAAAAAGCAGCATGACTAATAATGGAAAATAAATCTTTATACTATGCCCCTGTGTCATTAACAATGCCATGATGATGTATCATATTCAATAGATAAACCTATGCAAATCAAACCTTTAAGCAAAAATGTTTACCAAAAATTTGAAAGATGAATTCATGTTGGAGTATGGTAATGTATGCACATGAATATCCATTATGCCCTATAATAATGTGTTTTGCATTAAGGCAGACTGTTGATTTGAACGGGATATATATAAATATTATAACATAGCACACCATAACCTAGGACAAATTAATTACTGAATGTTTATTGATTGTCTGTTGGGCTTCCATGAAGAAACAATGGCACCACGGCACTCGCAGGTATATGATTCAGACAAGCCTTTGAAACACCATAGCCAGCATAGATAAGAAATCCATCCAATTTACTGCAGTTAAACAACACAACCTGTCCCAGATCCTATCCTGTTATATATGTGGTTTTCCCTACAGTAAGAATCCCCCTGTATGCAACAGAATTAGGGTTTACAGAGTCCTTGCTTTATATCTAACTAGTGCAATAGAATTACTAGAATCTGATTTCATGATAGATTTGGGTACAACACAAACAGCTGTTAAATGTAACAACACACTTTTTTTCAAATTTCTAACCTGGAGTTAAGCTCTAGGTCCCAAAAAATAAAACATTCATTGCACAATTAAAAAATACAATACAAGACTATATTATAAAAAAGATAAAATAAAACATTGAAACACAAAACAAACAAAATTTTACAAGTTTTTACTAGTAGTAACACTAGTAGTTTAGTTTTTCATTAACATTTTTTTTTTTACTTCCAGCCCTAGTAAAAACTTAGGCTTCTTTAAAAATGAATTCATGGAGTGAACATAATCCTAGCATCGACTAGCAGCTTTACTTATTTTAAATAAATGAATCACACAAATGCTTTTTTTTCTAAAACAGAAGTTTGAAAGCCACATGGGTAAATGCAAATCCTGGCCATTACAGTACAAGAGTTTGTGATTTCATGGTTAGTGAACATAATGTTCAGAACAGCTGAAGCTATCTAAAAATGTTTGTGAATGGAACATGTTCACATACTGAAAAGTTCTGCTCAGGAGGTTACAAGTAAACAGGCAGCAAATGTTTTTAAGTTGTGTTTAATTTGATCATACGGAGAGGTGACAGGTCTCATGTAATGGTAAAGTGAATACCTCAAAAGTACCTAAAAGTAAGGAAATGATTGTAGAACAAAGATTAACAAAACTATTTCACATAATCTCCAGGCAGTATGCATTGCATTAATAAAAAAAACTAAAATGTAATTAATTTGTATTTAAATGTTGATATATAACCACTGCAATACCAACTCAGAGCTCACTGATATGGGAAATAGGGACAAGGAAAAAAGACAGAGACCAGCCTTCCTTATTATGGATGGTGGAAGAAAAAAACAAACCCAATGGTGTCTAAAAATGTCAACTCTTTTGTGAACTAGTGGGCTGGCTGATGACAGTAGAATGTCGATGCTTTTTCCTGGACCCATGGCATTATAGTGTAGAGAAAAAGTGTCTTAAATGAATATGTCTTTTGGTGTCTTGTCAGAGTAGGAATGGGTAGATTCCACAGTTAGCAATCCATTTCAGTACATTTACAGGAAGGCCCGAAAAAACAAGGGTTCTGTGAGTAGTATGTGTACTAAAAGGCTTGGAGACACCGCACATTTTGGAATTATTGACTAAGAAGCTAAAGACTTAGTGTTTTGTACAATGTACTTAATGAAGAAATATTTTATGTTTTATTGCAAAGAATACATTTGTGAAATAAACAAAATAATATATAATAGTGTAAATACTCATCTGTGTGTTCCTGTTCATTTTGTTAAAAAGTTGTGTCTAAAATCATCTAATTTATAAATTCAATTTACTAATATTACATTCCTGGATTTTGCACACCCCTGGACCTACAGAAATAGACCTGATTGATATACATACTTTAGATTGTCATGTGAAAAAGAAAGTAGTTTGATTTTAAGGTTTTACATTAGGACATAAAAAAATGGTTCTCAACAGGTTCTAAAATTTTTCTAAATATTAAAATTTTTCTAAAATTGATATAAATAACTTTAACTTCAGGTAAAAACCAATGCACAACAGACTCTACTGTGTCATTATTTATTAAATACAAATGTCATATGTGGCATCTAAGTACACCATAATTTAATAGCTAGTAGAACCACCTTTAGCAGCAAAAACTTAAAGTAATCATTTTCTGTAAAACTTTACCTTTTACATTGTTTTGGATGAAGTTTTGGCCCACTATTTTTATACCATTTGCTCCAGTTCATTATAGTTTGTGGCCATTAATTAATGCACAGCTCTTTAAAGATCCTACCACAGCATTTTATTTGGGTTGAGGTCTGGATTTGGTTGGGTCATTGCATCTCTCTGATTCTTTAGTTGGAGTACTTGGAATCATTGCCCTGTTGCATGATCTGATTTTAGCCAAATTTTGGTTGTACCATAGTTTGCTTTACATTTGACTCTAAAATTGACTTGAATATATTGGTATACAGAGAAGTTCATTATCAACTCAGTGACTGTAGGATGCCCATGTCTTGTGATTGTAAAACAAGCCCAAAGTAAAACAAACCTTAGAAATAAAGAGTGTGCACTGCAGATATTACATCATCAAACAGTTAAATAGCATTCAATTAGTAGGTAAATAAACTAATTCTTACCTATACCACTGTCCAATCTTGAAATGTACATAACTTGAAAGGGGTTTCCTGTATTTAAGAGAGCAATTACTTAAGACATCTAAACCCAAAAAATACAACTTTGCAACCTACAAATCCTAAAATGTCAAAAAAACAATCTTAGCAAAAATAAGTTTTTATCAATTTTTCATGAGACAGAAAGACATGTTTGAAGACTGAGTGAAACTCTGGCTTTCTCTCTATATAAAAAGAGGCATGGGCTTATCTTCCCATCAACAGGAAGTATACTCGCGCAGAACTAGCAGGTAATCAGAAAAAAATAAAGAAAACACAGTGCATCCAAGGACTGATAGGGGATAGTTAGCATGGATTCCAGAAAGACAGAAGTTGTCAAACAAGTTTACTATCTTTTAATCCAATAGTAAGGTAATGGGTAGACAGTGGAGTAGCAGTTGATATAGTGGCCCAAATTCATCAAGCAGAATCATCCCCTGTGCGCTTAAGTTTGAGCATATATAAGGGTGTGTTTTAACTTGCTTTTTCCTTTTGTCCTTTTCTTTTCTTTGAGGGGCTGTTGTTTTGTTTGTTATCCTACAGATCCTCCTTAATCGCGCAGCTGAAATCTAATCGCCTTAATTGGCAGATTCGCGCCCCCTATTGCTCAAGGCAGGAATCCGGCTGGCAGTGAGGAGGCGAGTGTATGAGCGCACTCCACTCTGGACCGCGGAAAACTGGCTCACTGGAAGCGCGAAAGTACGCGCCACCAGCGAGCGCGGATTTTATTGATGAATTTGGGCCAGTGTACTTGGATTTTGCTAAAGCATTTGACACAGTACCCCACAGACGATTATTATACAAATTAGGGTCTGTAAATGTATAGAGAACGGGCTTAAAGACCGCATCCAGAGAGTAGTGATTAATGATTCATACTGTGAGTCTAAGGTTATTAGTGGTGTACCCCAGGGTGCAATGTTGGGACCTTTACTGTTTAACATTTTTATAAATGATATTGAGTTTGGGATTAAAATTACCATTTCTGTGTTTGCAGATGACACAAAAATATGTAATGCAATGCATGCTTCATACTGGCTAGAGGGAATACATTTGGGGGAGTCAGAAATGGAAAAGGATCTGGGGGTTCTGGTAGATCATAGACTTAATATTATTGTGCAATGCCAAGCTGCAATATCTAACACTAGTAAAGTACTTTCTTGTGTTAAAAGGGGAATAGACTGCAGAGATCAAGACATTATCCTGCCCCTGTACAAAGCATTTGTCAGACCACATCTGGAGTATGCAGTCCAGTTTTGGGAACCAGTTTAGAAAAAGGACATTGTGGAGTTGGAGAGAGTGCAGAGAAGGGCAACTAAACTAATAAAAGGAAAGGAGGAGCTCAGCTATGAGGAAAGATTAGATGAACTGAATCTTATCCCCCTTGAGAGGAGATTTTTATGGGGAGATATTATCACCCTGTATAAGATCATTACAAAGAACAAGAGGGCACTCTTTGGCCCTGATTCATCAATTAAATCCGCGTACGTTCGCGCTTCCAGCGAGCCGGTTTCCCACGGTCCGGAGTCGAGTGCGCTCGTACACTCGCCCCTCACTGCCAGCCGGATTCCTGCCTTGATAATAATGAGCAATAGGGGTCGCGAATCTGCCAATTAAGGCGATTAGATTTCAGCTTCGCGATTAAGGAGGACCTGTTAAGCTGTCAATAGTGAGATCATAGCAATTAATTAGCGCACACCTGCTCTCTGTTCTGTGCGTATCTACAGTCCATTACAGGTCAGTTAGAATCTTTAATGCTTCATCTTCTTTTGGGTAAGTGCTACTTTTTTAGGTTACATTGTACTCATTCACAAAATAATTATGTATTTTTACATTTGTTGCACTGATAAATATAATTATTATACCCGGGAGTTAATCCTAAGAATTACAGGCCCACAATATAAACAAAAATTTCTATGCAAAAAAAATAGGATCACTTTTTGCATCAAAAAATTACAGAATTAGAACGCTAAGGGGGTTAATGTTAAAAGTATTTTCTATATATATATTTATTCATATCCTACAATAATTATAAATAAATATATATATATATATATATATACACACACACACATATACATAAGAAGCAAACAAAAGAACGGTGTGTGCTTGTGACTTTTGTGAGAAAATCTAGTCCGATGGCTTAGCGCGCGGTCAGTCGCGAGATAGTCGCGGGATTTACCCGGGAGCGGCTCATCCGAACAGGCATCGTAAGCTTTTATATAGGCGCCTATGTAGAGGAGTTGAACTCGGTTAACTCTTGCCTAACAGGAAAGAAATAAGTGATTTAAAAATATGCTTTTTTCTTAGCGCACATAAATCTTTTAAACATTTCAACAGCGCAAACATTTTTTTTTAGGGCTAAGGGTAATATGTGTGCCATTAGAAAGAATGATTTTTTAGGGGAACAGTGACTTTTCATGCAAGCTCGCCAGTGTAAAGCTGTAGGTGATGCACGGCTCCGGCCGCGAGCTCATCCAGTTGCTGAATTGCGCGACGGCTTCCGATTTCAGATCGCGAAAACCGATGCACGAGCGACCCACCGATGCGCGAGCGACCTTCTTGATGAATCAGGGCCTTTGTGTTTGGAGAAAAAGAAGTTTAAGCTCCGGATAAGAAAGAGATTTTTCACTGTAAAGTCTGTGAAAATGTGGAATCGGCTCCCTCAGCAAGTAGTTTCAGCAACTACTATAGATTGCTTCAAGAAAAAGCTGGATGCTTTTCTAGAAGCACAGAATATAACTGGGTATTAAGGCTTTGGAGTAAAAATACCAGGGACCGTTGATGTCCATAGGGTTTTATATCTGGGATATATTTATTTCCCTAGTGGTTGAACTTGATGGACTTATGTCTTTTTTTAACCTAACCTACTATGTAACAGTTTATGATTTTTTACTCAAATTTTGAAAACCTAAAGATTTAGACGCCATACCTGTTCAAATAGCTGTGATTACATGAAATCGATTGTACTGGTATGCACTGTCTTTGTATTGTGTGCTGTCATAACTTGTATTATTATTTATGTTTTGGTATGTTCCCTAGTTTCCTCCCTCCAGTTTTGATACTAGCAATACAACCCTTAATCAGCCAATCTCATCCTTCCCATGCCTACTATTTACATTAATTTTACCTTCACTGAGTGAAGAGGTCTATCAAGATTTAGAATAATAAAGAAAAAAACCTTTGTAACCTTAAACTTGAAATAAACTACAATAAATTTCAGTCTGTCTTCTTGGTGAGTGGGCAATGCTTGTGGATCTAGCTTTAGTCGCAGAAGGCATGACATTTGCATAAAGCAACATTTAAAACAAAAAAGTGTTTACTGAAAAGGAGTAAGATCTGTGAATGAACAATAATCGGTGCTCCCTTTTTATAGCAATATTATAAAACATTAGCATTAATCAGCATTTCTCACAAATAAAACTTAGTTTAAGTAGGGACTTAGTTTATTATCTTTAAAGCAAACTCTAACCAAAATAACATAATGTAATAAATAGTTCATAATTAAAAAATGCAATAAAAAAGGGTTTGCAGCAAGATTCACATACAATCCAGAGTTGACTGCTACAGTAATTTTTTTCATCAACTTGATGACCTCAGTTTGACGTTTGCATTTCTCAACCTACTGCCAACTCAGCCAAGCTTGTCATGCACCCAGCACAAGAAGACTGGACATAGAAGCAGTACAGTAATTACCTTATTTTTGTCTCACTCTTTCTCCTAATACCAGCATGCTTCTTGCACTTTTCTTGCAAAAATAACATGATCCATTCTTTATTACAAACCTACAAAAAATTGTGTTTTCCTATTGCTTGTTGATTGCTTGTTAATGTAGGCTAATCATGTAGCAAGTTACCTACCTTATCATATTGCAAAATTTTTAGGACCCCTTGTGCAGTGCCAACGATTTGTCCAGCCATGTCTCTCAATCTGTCTCTGTAGTGGTTGCCAATAGACCAGCTGATCACCCTCTGTTGCAACTGGGGCTTATGTAAGGGATAGCATCTAAGAGATACAATTGCAGAGTAGGAAAAGATTGGCAGGCAGCCTGGGAAACCTCCAGGGGGATAGGAAAGATACAGGGGTAGATTACAGGTGGTACTTTTTCCTAGGTATTTTTTCAGGTATGCCTTAGCATGGTTTAGTGTACTAGAGTGGGGACCTCGAGGATGGAGGTGTTCCAGGTTTTAGTGGGTGAATAAGGTTTTTCAGGAGTGGGGATGTAGCACTGTTGGCCTTCCCCCTTCCACCTGGGGGATAATAATCTTGTCTCAACTATAGAGCAAAGAGTAGGAGAAAGGGATTTAATCCTCTGTGTTCCTTGAGGAAAGTATTTCTGTGAAAACTAAGATCATGATCCATGTGCAGGAACATCTTTAGAAAAGTTTATACGGCCTTATTCTTCACAGCACAAAAGACCCTGTGTGGATCCCCCTGAAAACTAAAGTAAGAAGAAGGTAAAATTCACACATGTATATTGTTTATTGTATACATATGTGCTTAAATGTCTATTCTGTAAATCAGAGCATATAACAGCCTTTGTCAAACAGAGTTCCATAGAATCCAAAAGATCCTCCAGAAGATGCTGGGGCCAGTGTGTTTATGTAAAGCATTACAAATGAGACATGAACCTAACTTGTATTTAAAGACTTTTATTGTTTAAAATTGAAAGCTTTTTTGACACATCGGTTTATTTTTTAATTGAAAAGTACCTTTACATAGTTGCAAATGATGAATTTAATATGTGGCCACACTTACGGTTCCCTGTATCTAGCAAGTTGTACACCACTAATGTATACTAGTCACAGTAAATAAATGCTTATTTACAAAATGCAGTTTAAATGGGTTATTAACTGGGACCAGTCTCAGAAGGTTATATTAAATATATAAAAATGAAATAGGATTAGCAGCTAATAACAAATAAACACTTTAAGATATTGTTGCATGTTGGTTAAATGTAAACCTGTGCTTGGTCTGTTCAGTTATAAATCACCCATACACCTCTAGCATATACTCAAGTTTCCTTCTGTTCTTCACAGCTCCATTCGGTGCCAGGAGCCAAGAAATTACTTTGCACTTGCGCTCCGGAGTCATGAACCATATGACTCATTTCATGGCTCATGGGGAGTTCAAAGCCCTGTACAAGGTTAGGCAGGTGAGGGTGTCTTACCTTGTTACTAGCAGCTAAATAAAGTGGTGGTGAAGTAAAAGAAAAGTAAATATATGTAAAGGGCTCCTTTAAAGAAAACCTGCCACTCTTCTTTGCATTGACAAATCATAGATTCACTTTAAGAATACACAATTATTTATTTTGGAATTTACAAATGGTGGTTCCTTAACTGAAGCAGTTATAAAAAAAGTTGTGGTTGTCAACCAGCAAATAGTTACTTTTAGTAGTGCGTTCATTGAAAAAATTATAACAAAATTGTGGTTATCTTTGTAGCATTTTTTAAAGTGGTTTAATTTTATTTCTATGTCGACTTTATATCTGATTTTTGGGGGGATGTGTGCTATATTTATTTTTGGTATGAGATTAAGCTAGTCATTTGTAACTTAGATAACAGTTAGGTAGACAGGCACACAATACAATCTGCTGGTTGTGTAGTATGGTTTTCTCAACATTTCATTTAAAACCCACCTCATATATACATGTTCAGAGCAGGAATGATACCATTGTTCCATTGTCAGTTAAGAGAACCACACCCTGTGCCCTTTTCTGCTGATTCAGTCACAAGCATGGTACATATAATTTACTTTCTGCAAGAAAAATCTGCAACTTTAACATTTGTAGGTTTAATTGTCATTTAAACACAATTTATAAGCACGAAATATAATGCTATCAACATAAAAGCTGTGAACTCTCTGTTACTGTTTTATCATATCTGTATTCAAGTCCCTGAGTAAAATTGTTGGTATTTTGTGGAGGAATATATATTAAGAATCCTTGATTCTTGACCCTGTTGAACTGACTGAGTGTAAGGACCTGTTAATCATTATGATTGTACAGCATTTATAGAAATGATGGAGATGGTGATCTGCACATATATTGGACCTAAGCAGTATATTTGACCCACTTAACAATATAAGCAGCACATTTACTTCACTAGAGGTGATATGACTTTAAATTCAGAGCCAAAGGCCTCTAGTTAAAAGAGAATCTTCTTTGTAGTGTCATTTTCTCTGATAGAACAATGGGAACATCTGCCAGAGTGGAACAAGTATTGAGCCTGGAATTCTTGCTTGACATGGTGCTGGCTCTCTTCTTATGATGGTGAAAGTAATTTCTAATGTGAAAACTAAATTTATCATGCAGAGAAGCATAAATGAAGGGGTTGTAGCATGCAGAACTCATTGCAATAAGATGGCAGGTCACCTGAATTATATTGATATAATCCTTATCCAGGATGGTAAACTCTTCATCAATATCCCGGATTAGGTTGACCACCTGCAGGGGCAGCCAACATATAGCAAATGCCATTACTGAAATTATGAGCATGCGGAAGGTTTTTTGCTTTTTTTTAGTCCATTTATCTTGGTAGTGGCTTGCAGCCCCTGGGACATTCCTCTTCCTAAGATGATAAGCAATACCACAGTAGGAAATGGTGACAGCAGACAGTGGAAGCATATATGTCAGCAGAAGCATTGTACAGGAATAAAGGAACCTCTGGTTTTCTTGGTGTTTCCAAATTTCTTCACAAATGATCATGTCATGACCAACATTTTTCAGATCAAGATAATGAGTATGCATTGATGTTGGTAAAGAAACTCCAATTGAGATCATCCAGAGTGCAGTGACAATATATGCACAAGATTTGAATCCAATCCTTCGTCGAATAGGATAGACAACTACAACATAGCGGTCTACTGCAATGGCAGTAAGAGATAACACAGACACAAACACTGTTGCAGCCTGCATTAATGTAACAAAGTGACACATGAATTCTCCAAACAGCCATCCGTGGACTTCAAAAGCGTAGGAGGCTGTCAGTGGGACACAGAAAATACACATAATTAGGTCTGCTGCTGCCAGGTTTCCAATGAGAAAATTAGTAGTATTATGAAGCTTCTTGGTGAAAGCAATCAGAAGGATTAAAACACTATTTCCCAAACAGGCTACAGTCACTAGTATGGCGTACAGAGGAACAAACAGAGGCTTTAAATCAAAGAGCAGATCCAAACCGGAGAATATTTGCGTTACATTCTTTGAAGACTCATTAAATAATTTGTCTGACATCTTGGTGACACTTATTAAAATGTTGGCACATTTCTGAAAAAAAAAAAAAAAACATTAAATGTATTTTCTTTATCATCACAACTCTAGACTCAATACTAAGGATATGCCAGCATTTGGTATTTGGAAGTTTACCTTTGATATAAATTACATTTAGCCACAAATACTGTAATAATTAAACCTTTATTAAAGTGTTTTTGTCCTTGTCATTGCTTTGGTCTATAGGATTATATAACAAAACCTTTAAGGTAAATTCTACAAATCATTCCACATTGGTGAAAAATTCATCAAGACCACATTCATTGAAATAACTAAATGGCTTGCCATGACCCATTGTTGCTCTCATAGTGTTGGGTTAGCATAATTTATTTAATATCAATTATGTCTCACCAACAATAATGCTTTACCAGTATATACTGGTATATGTATACCATATATGAGGTCATCCTAAAGGAATGCAGCAAATCTTTTAGCTGGTATCCTTATAAGGTAAAATACTGGTTTAAGG
>NC_092869.1:12726084-12741695 GCF_032062135.1 Pyxicephalus adspersus
GTTTAAAACATTTAACAGCGCAAACAATTTTTTTTAGGGCTAAGGGTAATATGTGTGCCATTAGAAAGAATGATTTTTTAGGGGAACAGTGGCTTTTAATGCAAGCTCGCCAGTGTAAAGCTGCAGGAGATGCGCGGCTCCGGCCGCGAGCTTTTTCAGTTGCTGAATAGCGCGACGGCGTACGATTTCGGATCGCGAATATGAATGCGCGAGCGATCATCCGATTCTGCTTGATGAATTAGGGCCAATGTTTTATCATATTGTGAGGGAAGGTTTAGCTGATATGCTGAAATACATGCAGTGGACATGAAGATCGAAGATGCCACAAGTTCATCTGGACTTAATGAAAGTTATAATGGCCTGCTCAAAAAAAAAAAAAAAGCTGACCCCCACAAATACATAGATAGATTGGGTTTGGGTTGTGTCACAAGCCTCATTTTTGTTAAATCAGTGGGTGGTGGGGGGTAGTACACCATTCCTTCACATGTTCAGGTCAGGGACAACAAAGTGTTTTCTGAATTAGTTTTTATTGGCAAAAAGTGAACTCAGTTACAGGACAAGATAGACATTTTTTGGGGTCCATTGTGGGAGAAAAACTGTGAGTTTGTATAAACTGGACTACTGTATTCAATCAGGCATACATAACACATTGCCTGACTGATATGACAGTGACTTGACCCAAGACATTTTTCAATAATGTTATGTGACTCTTTGCATGGATATGGATAATATCCAGAATATTAGATAGAGGAAAGGAAAGTAAGAAGAAAGATGAAGTATTTGCTAGTAAAAGCTAATACTAATGTAAAACTCAGAGATGTTGATATTAACCCTGTTTATTTTCCTTCCCACAGACCACACAGAGAGTTCCAATCTTGGTGGCTCTAATTGGTTTCACTATGATCTGGAGTGGATTCTGATTATCAACATCTTATACAAGACACTCTTGAAAATAAATTATTGTATATCAATCAGCGTTATGCCCAGCTGATGAATAGGACGGACTGCTGGATATGCACTTATAGTCCATTGTCATCTAGAACTATGCCATACATTGTCATTCCTGTACTACCAGAGGAAGTTTTAAAAAGGACATGGATTGTTTATTGGGACCTGACTTTGGCAACGTTATATTATACAAAAACAGGAAAGAGTGACTGAAATCTAAAATGGCCAAATTGCTAATCCTGGATAAATCCTGTCATTTGATTCTTAAGGGTTGAGATTAGGAGTGAAGCTATATTACATGTTTTATGGTATATAGTAATTGTTTTAGTAATTATATATATATATATATATATATGTATTCGTTTGTTTTGCTGTTCTATATCGAAGTGTACTGCTTCAACAGTGGAAGTTCTGCCTTTGCGTACAGTTGGTGTTTCATTATGATGTTGGTGAGCCAGGGAGTGGAGTGTTGGGTTAGCATACTTAGCATTTTTGGGATCCTTTAACTATGTTTAGGGTTCTGAGTAAAATTTTTTTGATTTACCTCATTTGACATGTGCCTTTTACCCCAACTAACTACATGTCTATGTTAACACATAGATGTCTATGTTTTTGCCCCTGTTTTACTTTGATCATATTCCTTCTATAGTATGCAGTCACTGAGTTTACGTAATTCTAAATATTTATCAGATAAAAAAAGTAAAATAATACCTCCTATGTCATTTACTAGATCATTTTTAGATTGAAAAGAACCTATAACCTTTTACAACTACCCATTTTGTTCTACCTCTTAATAAGTTCTTTAACATCCTCTCCAAGGCTTTGCATGTTTAGTTTCTGTACCAGACAATTATAAGGAACAGTATAAAATGCGTAAACAAAATCCATCCACAACAGCAATGACTTCCTTACAAAAACTGTTCAAGGTAATGACAAACAACCTATCTTTCATTAATTGGTGCTGATAATCTGTTTTTAGATTATTTCCAATTTATTTTGATATACCATCTCTGTGAAAACTTTCAAATAAAGTGCAGACAACAGTCTGGTTTACTGGTACATATTTTCTCTTTTTTTCTTAATTGTTGGTACAAGGTCAGCAGTATGCAAGTTTCATGAAACTGTTTCAGTTTTACAAAGCAGTCCAAGAAAATATAATACATCCATGTTTAAATGAGAATTCCTTTTCTTATTTGTGTTACCCTATATCTGTTAATCTTAATTCACCATGTTGATGCATTAGTACCTGATTGATTCAAGTTGTTTCTCATGAGTTACTTAACCTAACCAAAAGATATTGAATTATCTAAAATATTCTTTGATCTAGTACCTAAAATGTCCATGATGAATCACTTTTCTTGATTTCCTAGACAATTTGCCCCTATAGCTTTTATGTAAAGGGCAACATACCATAAAACCGTACCAAAAAATTCAAGTGGCACCACTATCCCCTTTGAAAAAAAAGAATACACTATTATACCTAAAAATCAATTTAAACAACAAAAAACAAGGGAGACATTTTAGGCATCCATATTGACATAATTAAAAATGTATTCCATAAAATGCCAGCAGACTTTATTTTAAATGTTTAAAATTCCAATATATTAAAAACCAATAAATAACATTGCCATTCATTGTTGCACGTGTTTTAACCAGAATAGAGTCTCTAAAAGAACTTCAACGTGTTTCCCAGACTGGAATGTCTGCTTCATCAGGACCAATGCACCTGGCTGCACTTTGTTTTTCATCCAGTCTACCAATGAACCTGGATGCCTTTCTAACCACATCTGGGCTACCACTGAACCTGGCTACCTTTCTAACCATATCTGGGGTACCAATGCACCTGGCTGCTCTTTGTTCCTGATCTAGGCTACCAATGCAACTGGCAGCCCTTTAGTCCTGATCTGGTCCACCAATGCAGCTGGCTGCTCTTTTGTTCCTGATCTGGGCTACCAATGCACCTGTCTGCCTAAAAATACTACACAACATCTGATTTTACTGCAGGTCTGAACAAGCCCCAAATATCCTCAAAAATGTTTGATTTCATTTTTTTGTTTGTCTGTTTTTTTGAACTGTACTCTAAACACTGAAGTAAATTTCTCCCATGTAATTTTTTCCCATGCTGCTCGAAAGGAGAACAGATTCTGCAGCAAGATTTACATAATACTATGGAATTGTCCTGCATTTTAGGATGACAGGCAATAGATTCTCTGTAGTACAAAGACATGGTTGGCCTTTAATCTCACATAGAAAAGCAAAAGTACACAATTGACGTTAAAAAGAATCTTTGCACATAGCATGTTGAGTTGATTTCCATTCGGAGGATGGAAATCCCAACTGCAAAAGCAGCATTTGCCATCATATAGCACAAAATACTATAGTTAACTTTTTAAAATGACCCATAGCAATATTCACTATTCCGGATGAACGAGAATGCCTCTGGCATTCTTGCAAAAATTTCCTCGAACTCTAGTGCCTGGGGATTGCAGTGGATTTCCAGGGCACTAGAGATTAATTACCCTCTAGTGCCTGGGGATCGCAGTGGATTTCCAGGGCTGCATTCATTCATGCAGCCCTGAGAATTCTGTGTGCAATCCCCGGCACTAAAGGTTCAAGCGTCATCAGGATTTTTCTTTCCTCAGACTTGTCCCCATTTAACCTCTAGTACCAGGGATCGCACACTGAGCTGATCAATGAATGCAGCCACAGACGCTATCTGCTGTTTTTTTAAATAAAATTCGATCTCGATCGACAAATTTACACTGGCCATTCTCGCTTACAATTGTGGTAAATGGGAACTGCCGAACTCGCTGCGAGATTGAGTTTTGAAAACTCACTCGCACATCCCTAATCACCATTAAAATTAATAAAGCAGGTGCTCATTGATTTATAGAAGGCTGAACATATGGCATCTCTAAACCATAATATAAATGTCATGTTATCCTCAAGGACCACTGTATTATAAGGATAATACACTGAGTAGCAAGTTGCTGGATGAATCATTACTTTTGCAGAGAGGATTCATTATAAGCTGCATTCCTACAATTTCTGGTGGATATATTTTTTTGCCTGAAATGTCATAGCAAAAAAACTTATTTTACAGTTTTGATGACTGGACTGTAGCGAAGTTGATATCTTTGATTTTTGGCATGCTAAAAACATAAGTACATTTGTAGTATAGGCAATTACATGATTTTACTAACTCAAAGTCTAAATTTTAACTGTTATTAATAACATTTTCTGTCACTTTTTGTGATAAAGACCTGTCTGATCACCGATTTTCAAAGTGTAGCTAAAGTTCCACTTCACTTTGCTTTACCTTGTTTCTACATACATTTCTCAATAATAACAGCATAATGCCAAAGTTACAGGAGTTCCAAAGCTGACTGTTTTCTCACCTAATTGTATCTTCAATAGAAAAAAAAACCATAGAAAAAAAATGTAATTATAAATGATCCACCATCTGGTTTTGCTGTTGATATTAAACACAGTGGGGAATAACGAATCAAACCATTGAGACAGCAATGTAGATTAGGAGCAATGTGCTATAGGGTTTATGAGCATGACAGAATTATGATTATGTTGTGATTTAGTGTTTAGTAAGGTTGGTATGTCTGCTGTTTGGAAGAAGCAGTGTACAAATAAAACATGTGTCCCACATCTCTGATTTTAACTCCTTTCCATACTGGTTTTGACAACTGGGGGCTAGAATCTATTGTGACAATGTCAAAAATAACACAATATTGGGTGCTGAATTTCCTCTTACCTATAGCATATTTAAAAATTGTGGGCCAGTGTACCAGGGTTCAGGGTTTTTGGGAACATTCTTTGAAACATTAGTATATAAATTTGGAGAGCGTCAAAAACCTAAGTTCATCAAAAACTTGATTCTCATCTCTAATAAATAATATTGTCCCTAAAAGTGCTTTGATACCCTTGCTAAAAAAAACAATTCCATGGGGCTACAAAGTCCCCTCAAAACCTAATTTTAATATTTTTGCAGGTAAAAAATAATTACTAGGTTATGGAAATCCACAGTGAGGAGCTTGGGTTTGGAAAAAATCTCCTAGATAATGATCCAAGATACAGTAAGCTATTTTGAATGTATCAGAGTATGTAAAATACCTGGATCAAAAATATACAAATTAGACAAACAATATCCTGTAGGAATGAAGATAAGATAGACAAAATTTACAAAAAGGATAAATTCATAAGAGTCTTGCTAGGGAAAAGCATCTCCAAAAGAAAAGGAGCAGTGGTAAATTTAACCCCCCCCCCCCCCCCCCCCCCCCCACACACACACACACAGGTTTTCTATTTTTCAAATCCCAAACCATAGTGCAGCCACTTTTATTAAAATCCTCTATCTAATTTTTTGTTTAGAAGTCTAGCAAACAAGATAGGGGAGTTGGAAGCCTTAATGAGTGAGGATAATTATGACTTAGTTGGTATTGCTGAATCCTGGCTTTGTTCTTCGCATGACTGGGCTGTCAATATTCCTGGGTATACTCTCTTTCGTAAAGACAGAGTCAAACAAAAGGGTGGTGGTGTCTGTCTGTGAGAAGTGATCTAAAAGTGAATGCGAAAGAAGAAATTGCAGACGGAACAAGTGATGAGGTTGAGGCATTATGGGTGGAGTTGAATGTGGGGTTGAATAACACACAATTAATGATTGGAGTCTGCTATAGGCCCCCTAGTGCTAAGGAAGAAATAGGAAACCAACTACAAGCACAGATAGAAAAAGCAGCAAAAAGTGGAAGTGTTTTAATCATGTGAGATTTCAACTACTCTGACATTGACTGGAGTAATGGTACTACAGGAAAAGGGAGGACATTTGTGAATTTAATACAAGATACATTTAGGTTACAGTTTATAGAAGCCCCAACTAGAAATGATACTTTGCTGGACCTAGTTCTTTCTAACAATGCAGAGCTTATAACAAATGTGCAAAAAAAAGAGAATCTGGGTAGCAGTGAGCATATTATGATTTCATTCAATGTAAGCGGTAAACAGGAAACATAAAAACAATAAATTTTAGGAGAGCAAAATTTCCATTATTAAGGGTGGCTCTCTGTGACTTGGACTGGGAGACAATATTGTCCTCAAAGGACACAGAACAAAAATGGGAATGTTTCAAGTCTGTTCTACAAAAGCAAACTGAAAAATTTATTCCAATGGGTAATACGTTTAAGAGGCTAAAATTAAAACCTATGTGGCTTACAGCTGATGGTAAAAAAGCCATAAGCCAAAATATAAAAATGAAGGATCACCTTCATCATTTGAAACCTATAAAGAATATAACAAAAGATATAAAAAGGAGATAAAATGTGCAAAACTTCAAAATGAAAGACTGATTGCAAAGGAAAGTAAGGAAAACCCCCCAAAAAATGTCAAATATATTAATAGCAAAAAGTTCAGATCTGGGCATGTAAAGGATGTAAAGGATATAAAGGATCCTAAAGGATGTCGCTAGGTTGGTAACTGGGGATAAAGACAAGGCAGATTTACTAATAACTTTTTTTTAGCTCTGTGTACATGAAGGGAAATGGCAGAGCTCATGTCCAAATTCATATTAGCAATGTCACTGCCTTAAATGAGTCACAATGGCTCAGAATTGATATGATTGAGAAACAGCTGAAAAATTAGGGTTGACAAAGCACCAGGACCTAATGGATTACATCCACGTGTCCTCAAAGAGCTGAGCTCAGTTATTTTAACTCTTTATTGACTCTTTAGTCACTGGCAAGGTACGGAAAGATTGGCGTAAGGCCAATGTGGTTTCTAGCATCAAAAAGGGAGCAAAAAGTCATTACCAGGTAACTACAGACCTGCCAGTTTAAGGTCCATAGTTGGAAAGAGCCATAGTTTTGATAAAGAGCCACATAGAGGAGTTTCTGCTAGACAATAATATTATAAGTGATAGTCAGCATGGCTTCAAGAAAGACAGAAATTGTCAAACAAATGTACTCTCTTTTTATGGTAAAGTAAGTAAACAGGTAGACAGTGGAATAGCAGTTGATATAGTGTACATGGACTTTGCTAAAGCATTTGACACTGTACCCCACAGACGGTTAAAATGCAAGTTAGGGTCGATAGGTTTAGAAAAGTCAATCTCTAAATTGATAGAGAACTAGCTTAAAGATCGCATCCAGAGAGTTGTAATTAATGATTCATACTCTGAATGGTCTAAGGTTATTAGTGGTGTACCCCATGGTTCAGTGTTGGGACCTTTACAGTTTAACATCTTTATAAATGATATAGAGTTTGGGATTAAAAGTACCATTTCTGTGTTTGCAGATGACACCAAACTATGTAATAGAATTAAGTCCATACAGGATGTCCATAATCTACAAGAAGACCTGGATGTACTGTTTGATTGGGCAGCCAAGTGGCAAATGGCATTTAATATAGATAAATGGAAAGTTAGAAATGGAAAAGGATCTGGGTGTTCTGGTAGATCATAGACTTAATAACAGCATGCAATGCCAAGCTGCAATATCTAAAACTAGTAAAGTACTCTTGTAATAAAAGAGGAATAGACTGCAGAGATGGAGACATAATCCTGCCCCTGTACAAAGCATTGGTCAGACCACATCTGGAATATGCAGTCCAGTTTTGGGCACCAGTTCACAAAAAGGACATTGTGGAACTGGGGAGAGTGCAGAGAAGGGCAACTAAATTAATGAAAGGAATGGAGGAGCTCAGCTATGAGGAGAGATTAGCTGAACTGAATCTATTCTCCCTTGTGAAGAGACGTTTAAGGGGGGATATGATCACCCTGTATAAATATATAAATGGTCCATATAGAGAACTCTCTTCCCAATTATTTACTTTGAGATCATTACAAAGAACAAGAGGGCACTCCTTGTGACTGGAGGAAAAGAGGTTTAAGCTCTGGATAAGGAAGGGATTCTTCACTGTAATGTCTGTGAAAATGCAGAATTGGCTCCCTCAGGAAGTAGTTTCAGCAACTACTATAGATTGCTTTAAGAAAAAGCTGGATGTTTTTCTAGAAGCATAGAATATAACTGGGTATTAAGGCTTTAAAGTTAAAATAACAGTGACTGTTGATCCAGGGAACTTCCGATTGCCTCATGGAATCAGGAAGGAATTGTTTTTCCCCTGTTGAAGAAAATTGTACCAGGGTTTTTTTTTTTGCCTTCCTCTGGACCAACTATGTCTTATAGGGTTTTATATCTGGGATATGTTTATTTCCCTAGTGGTTGAACTTGATGGACTTTTTTCAACCTAACCTACTATATAACTATGTAAATAGCTTTTAAAAAAAAGTTGCAGTCTCAAGAGTTTCATTATGATAAATATTTTTGTTGATTCAACTCATAGAAGTCTGTAGAACAATAAACTCTCACATATTTTCCAATGGTACATAGGATAAAGATTTTTATGAATCAATATTACAACACTTTACAAGGAAAGTTTAAAGTTTTATGTTGTACTGGCAATCATCTTACATTTAAAATAACAAACAAGCCTGTATCAATATAAATGTACTTACTGTACACAATACTCTAGATTTTTCTTTGAGGCTCTTTACACTCCTAAAGTATGACTATTGATTGATATTATGTACTGAAACAAATAACTTTTGCAAAACAAAATAATAATTTAGCTTAGTAAAATAACAAGAACCACACAATGATACATAAAAAAGGAAGCCACGTTTGCTGACGAAATGTGGCATGAGATATGGTAATCCCGAATGACAACTTTTTTGTCCCAGAACTTGGTTTTAGGTTAAACTATTATATTATTAATTTATACAGGAGTTTTACAAAAAATGTTCCAAGTGAAAGCTACTCACCCACCTCATTCCAAATCTTTCAACTTTTACAGCACCTTTCCATGTTTACCCTCCTTGTGTGATCAACAGTTTCTACCCACTACATATATAACCTTACTAAATGAAATTCATACACATTTACTTGCCAGCCAGGGCCAGAGAAAGAGTTAGTACAGAAACTGAGCCACACATCATACATGGATACTGATTAGCCAGGAAGAGGTATCCAAGAGTTAAAAACATAGAGTCAGGAAGTCAGGTAAGAGCTGGTCCAGACAACCTTCCATTAACAGTTACTTCCTTATATAGAGGGAGTCACATGACCAGCAGGTAACCAAACCTGGAGCAAAGGCAGCTCAGGTAGCATTCACACCTCCACCAGTAGATGGAACTCATCTCCAGAACAATCTAGTGCTCTGGGGGGGTCTCAGGGAGTCACATGATTCAAAGCAGGAAGTGACCAGTGCAAAGGATTCCTGGGCAGAGCTGCTGCTGGCTACAGAGGAGTGTAAAATAGGAGACACAGAAGAAGGCGCAGATCCTCTAATCCTGTGAGGATTTGTGAAGTCACAGCAATTATTTCTAGTTATACGCAGGCAATTTTTGTAAATATTTACCTGTTTTCCCATATTGTGAATGTAAACATGTTGATTTGCTAGTTTTAAAATGTCATTATCAGGTTGAAATTAGTCAGAAGACAGCTCATCACTAGTAGAAGGAGGGGGGCACCAGCACCATTACTAACCACACTACCAGTGGTAGCAGACAGAAAGAGATCCATTATCTAGGCTTTTACAAGGTGAAACGAAAAACAGCAGGTTCCTGTCAGCCAAGCTTCGGCCCTTGTGGCCTAGTTGGCTTAGTATTATTTTCAGTCACAAGGAGACTGATACACAAGAACAAACAAGTAAAGCTGATATATTACCCTGGATCCAGTGTACGTTTGCTTTCTCCCAAACACTTATACCTATTCTCTTATGAGTACATACGTCCTTACTTGCCTCTCCTGTTGCATATAGTGTTCTTGTCTCTCAGGAAATTGTAACAAGTTAACACATTTATTAAACTTGGAGGAGCTATAAGAGGGAAGTGTAGAGGAAGAGAGCACTGATAGTGACACAATTATGATTCGCTATCATAGTTCTACAGCTGATTTTGGTGGTGGCAGTAGTGGCGCTGGGAAAGTAGTGGTGGTGCCAGTGAAGATAGCAGCAATGCTGATGTTGGCAGTGATAGTTGTGTATTAAAAATGGCCTCTGAAAACAGTATGTAGGCAAGAAGCAGTTTCTGTCAAATTTAAAGAATACTATGGGTCCTTGATTGGCTCCTCTTTTGGTTCTTCTTCACCTTCCTCTTCACCACTCCCCCACTGACACCAATACGGCAAAGACATTTCAATGCATAACAGTCTGTAGTGGGGGAGAGGGAGCGTAAGTGTAGAGTTGAAATTTGTAAACATGACAAATTGTAGTTTTTGCAGGCGAGCAAAAGAGCCCTTTGAGGGGTTATGTCCAGGGTACTAGTAAAAACTATTAAAAAAAAAAAAATAAAAAAAACTGTTTTATCTAATTTCATCCCTCCCTCTTCCAAAATCCAGATCTCTTCACTTCCCCCTAACAGTTTGGGTTATAGAAGAGACCTTGAGTTTTGCATGCAAGAGAGGGTTGTTTTGAAATTCCCTTTGATTTCAGCTTTAACCTCCCTAGCGGTAACCCCAAGTGTGACTCGGGGTTGAAAAAAGTTGCTACAAGTGGTAACCCTGAGTCACTCTCGGGGTTGGAAAGCCTAGGGAAGGTTAGTAAATAGAGCGCTTGCCTGATCCGCTGGGGTCCCGCGCCGTCCAGCACCGCGATCTCTGTCTTCTTTTTTCTTTCTTCTTCCTGCTTCTGCATCTGATGAGTCACCAGGGGAGTCCTGGCCGGGCGGGGTGGGAAATTCAAAATCGATTTGTATTGCATTCAATAAAAAAAAACTGTATTGAATCCAATACATTGGATTTGTATGTGTAAAAGCAGTACATTGTTTTCAAGAACATTTACTTTACAGTATATATAATAGTATGAGTATGATATGTATTTTTTTTTTTTAATAAATTTTTTTTTTTTTTAATATATAGATTTTTTAATTTATTCAATTTATTGTTTTAAATGATTTTGTTTCAAACTTTATTATACTCATACTATTATATTATACTGTAAAATAAATTTTCATGAAAAATAATACCGTTTTTAGACATAAAACCGGAAAGAAATGAACCGCTAGGGAGGTCAAATAACTAATTGGCTTGTGGTTGGCTCATGCTAACAAAGATGGTTTAAGACAAAATGGGGACCTGAGCAAATGTAAAAGTGGGATCCCCAAATGCACTACATGCCACCTTCCTGCACTCCTGCCATTCTCTCATTTGCTGTCTGGAGAAAGTAAAAGCCTTGGGCTATTGCCCAGTTTGCATTAGTTTGTATCAGTGGAAAATACAGCTCAACAAACATGCATGTATTATATTACACTATTTAATGGTGAGTTAAAATGTAGATAAATGATAATTTAATTAAGTCAATTGTGGCTAAATTATGAGTTAATGATTCATAGGAAATCTTAATTACCAAGGCTGAAAACAGGATATTTTTATGACCTTTTGATAAATGTTATTATTTGCAGCATTAATTTAGAGGGATTTAGAAGGTAATCAGTAAACGTAGATTCCCTAGAGATAATACAACCAGATAGGATCAAACAGCAGAAACAGCTGGTTTCTCGTTTGGAATTATTTTTCATATGTGTAATCTTAATTGTAAACTCATGTGAGATAATGAAAGTAAAGAAGAAGAACTGCCTGATTCCTCAAGAGGAAAGTATTTAAAGACAAGCAAACATTATTTTCCATTCATTGCAGAGATGTATTACTCTTATTATATTGGTCTGTACTTCATTTTCTTTGTCCAATTTTTTCAAATTAGTGTGTAGTGGCATAAATCATTATTATTCATGTAATCTGACATCAAGCCAAATTCAAAAATTGTAATTCACTGCTAACTCAGATGCTCTTAGAATTAAGGAATTCAGGTATTTTGTGTACCTGAAGCTGAAGAGATAAAATTGAAATTTTACCTTTCATCCTGACAATGACCCCAAGTATACATCCAAATCAACAAAGAAATGGCTTCACCGGTAAAAAAAATTAAGTTTGGGAATGACCCAGCCAGAGACCTAAATCCAATGGAGAATCTGTGGGGTGACCTGGAGAGATGCCCTTGAAATATGACAGAGGTGGAGTACATTTGCAAAGAAAAGTGGGCAAATTTGGCCATGCCAAGACGTGCCATGCTGATAGGCTCCTACCAAAGAAAACTGAATGTTGTAATTAAATCAAATGGTGTTTCAACAAAGTATTAGTTTAAGGGGTTGCACACCTATGCAATTACCTTATTGTATGGTTTGTATTTTTAAAATTTTGTATCTTAACAAAGGGGTCCCCAACCTCCGGTCTGCAGCCGACAGATTAACTGTGAGGGCACCGAGACCAGCGGTGGTCCGCGACTCTGGCCAGTGAGCCCCCCAGCATGGTCAGGAGAAGTACCCCGCTTGGGGGGGCGCACCGGCTAGAGCCACAGACCATGTCTCCTGTACAGATCGCAGACTCAGGTCTGAGCCTGCAGCGGGAGAGTAGGTGGGTTCTAGCATGATGACGTCACTCAGGAGGAAAGTTTCTTCCCCTTTGAGTGACAAGGGACATGCGTGATCCGGAGTCCATAGATTCAGTGGTCTGCGAGCTGCAAAAGATTAAGGACCACTGCCTTAACAGATTTGTTTGGTTGTCAATTGACTGTACAGGTTATGGGTCACATTAAAAGTGCGAAAAGATTTTATTGTGGTCTCATTTTTTTACATCATTTTACCAGAGGTGTGTACCATTTTTTTATCCATTGTGTATATATATATATATATATATATATTTTTTTTTTTTTTTCTTTCCTACAAACAAACAGGGATTGTCTCTTCATATACCCTATTATGTGTACTCACAACTGAACTTCCTTTGTGAACTGTATCAATTAAAACTGTACCTATGTAGACTACCTACATTAAATTGTTTTTCCTTCTTGGCCTTTTGCCTCTAACCCATCTTTGTTCTGATAACAAATCAAAAATCTTTATTTAAACATTCATCTTTAGTGTGAATACTAAACAAATACTGTATCAGTGTATGTAGGGGGTTTTCAGCCAACCTACTACTGTTTTAAGCCTGAGTATCTGTTTTTAATTTATGTTTTGCTACATTTTGTCTTATAAATTATATAATAAAGATGGAATGGTTTTAAACATAGACAATGTTAATCACAGATATGGTGTCTATGCATATTCAACAATGTTATTAAGTGCAATTGCCCCAGACCTCCTCTTCTCCTAAAGTAGTGCTAAAATTCTAAATGTTATTCAAAGGGTGTGTATCATATTGGAATATTTTATTCATCTCCTATCACCAGTTTTTACATTTGTCACTATCTATAATTCAAGATTTGTTTATTCTATGATCACAGCAATGTAAATTTTGTATATTAACCTCTCTTGTGGTTTGATTATATCAGTATTTTTAAATGTCAAAGTGATTCATTTGACATTTTAAAATACCTATTATTTTAAATTTCCCACCAGGTCCCGCTCTCCAGCTGCACACTCGGCTGTTCCAGGAATCTTCGTCTCCTAGCCTCACGTCCCCAAAGTTCACACACCGGGGACGAAGATGCCGGGCAGGCATCGCCATAGGATGCCGCAAGCTTGTGGGGACCAGGTAACCTTTATAATTCCCTTGGCTTAGGGTTATCGCTTTTGGTACTGAAAATTAACCCTGTGCCACACTCGGGGATTACCGCCAGGGAGGTTAAACATATTGTAAACCAAATGCAGAGTACAGGGTGCCTATTTATTTTGAATGGTTTTCCAATGCATTTTCCAAATGTACCCCAATGCATGTGTGTTGCACGGATGAAAACCATTTGTGTGTTGTGGTGTTTTGTCAGCCTGTTCAACATAAATGGACTACCCTAAAACAACAGTATTAACGTGTTTAAACCTAAGTTAATGTGTATCTGGTAATGAATCACAATAGAGAGGTGTTAGGGGGCCTCGATTTATTTTAGGTTCAGGATTATAATTTTTTAGGCTATTCAGCAAATTTTGGTTGTACAAAATAAAATTTCAAATACTATGTGCTATCCTAACTAAAGCCTTTTTAATACCTCTCAATTTTCAGGCATTTTAACTGCCTTACCTTTCAAATGAACTGCCAATGGTTCACCATTGGTGCATTATGGTTTACAGAAAAGTGCATTAGCAAGGTTGGTTGGTGTGTCATTCAAAATTTATAGTATCACGTTGTCCATATTTTGTAGCACACTAAAAACGCAGTAAGTCTTCTGACCTGCACTACACGCCTTTGAGGAAGTGGGGCTTGGCTGTGGAATACTTAATCACAAACTGCAATATTGCTATCCACCATTAAAGGGAAATTGTAAACAGTAAATTACAACTTGCAATACTACTAACTTTCTTTGTTACACAAACACACAGGGACTAGTCTTTGTATAGGTGGTCAGATATTTCTAATATCCATTCCAACTTAGATTATAAAGTGAAACTATACTCACATTATAAAAGAAATGGGAGCAGGTAGGTCCTTTAAATTAAATAAAACAAACTTACCTGCTTGTTTACAATGTTTATTTTGTGTACACTGAGCCACACATGTGTGGGAAGTACATCATTCTGGTCTGACCAAGATCACAAACCCGGGAGAAAACCAGGTGAAGGTGGCAGCCCCCACAATTGACTGAGAACAGGTGAGTGTAACTTTAAAAATGTGATCATGCAGATATTGACATTGTCTGTCCCTTCTGCAAAAAGACCTCCCTGCTCCTAAATTTTTTTATTAAACCTTGGATTGGAAGTTGAAAATATAGCAATCCAAGGTGAATTCCGATTTCAGATATCATGCGCAAGAGTAGAAGCATTGCGCATATAAAGAAGCATTGTTTGCTTTTTTTGGAGAAAAACCTACCCCCACAAATCCTACCTCATCTTTTTTATCCTCCACCCAGTTCTCAAAAATCAAATGCTGTTGCTTCTACTTCTAATGCTCCTGTTGCTTCTCCTGCTGTTGTTGCCTATAGTGTGCAATGTAAAATCTTCTTGACTTTGGGGTCTGTTCACCAGTTGGGCCTATTGTGTGTTACTCCCCCCCCCCCCTTATTTTTCTGTCCTCCCCTTCCTTTTGCCTTCTTTCTTTCCCATTCATCCCCCATACGCTTTCACTACCATTTCAGCATTGAAGGCCGGGGGCTCCGCATGCGCTTAGGCTCACATTTTTCTACAGCTTTTTTGTCCTCTGAGTTTGGGATTATAGCCTCAGGGGAAAGTGAACTTTGTTGTGTTACTGATCTTCTTGCCTTATTCCTCTCTTTACATTTACCGGTTCATCCATAGTTTTCCTTTCTCTATCCTTTCTTGCTTTTCTCTTCACTTCCCCCCTTTTCTTATTTTGCCTTTTCTTTGTTGTTGAGTCCCAAATCAAGTCACTTAATTTATCCCCATTTGTTTCCATATAGATACAGAGCTCTGATCCTGTTCTTGAGCACAGGATTCCATCATAAGTCCAAAGATTTTTCCTTTAACAGTTGAAGGGGGATAGGAGGAAGGCAGTGAGGCTTCTGTAAAACAGCCTCCCCCCTCCTTCAGCTGTCAGAGTAGAAAACATAGAATGCAAGAAAGGCGGTGAGGAAAGCGATGTTACAGAAAACTCACTGCCTTCCTCCCCACCTTTCTTGCATTCTAAGTTTTCTTCTCTGACAGCTGAAGGGGGGGGGGG
>NC_092869.1:12741712-12750321 GCF_032062135.1 Pyxicephalus adspersus
AGTCACAAGTCAAGTTGCAAGTTGCTGGGGAAAACCAAGAGTCGAGCTGAAAGCCGGTTATTAGGCAACTTAAGTAAGACTCGAGTCCAAGTCGAACGACTCGAGTTCTAACCTCTGCTTTTACCTTGGTTTGAACACAGCCTCAGCAGTACTAACTAACATCAGTGCCTGCGATAGCATGCCTGCCTTTCTTAGACATGGTGTTTCCCGTCTCTAAAATTTAGAACCAAAACACATTAACAATGCACAAGAGGTAATGATCCAACACAGCTCACCAACACTCAACCAACACTCAACCAACACCAACACTCAACCTAAGTCATGACTTACTTCTGTTTCTTTCAGACAGAGCATAGCCAGTTTTTAGTGAGTAATGAATAGGCTCCCTTTACTTCCCCCTATGCCAAAACCCAGAGCAGTAATTATAAGTAGTCTAAATCAGTGTTTCCCAACCTTTCTTTTGTCGCGGCACATATTTTATATTAGAAATATCCCATGGAACACCACTAAACAAAAATGTCACATAGACAGGGTAATTAACTACCTGCTGCCATCTTGGGGAATAGTATTTCTCTTTTCTGCCTATCACACTACATTTCTGGTATAGACAAATGAAGACAAATTATTTGCAGTAAATAAATAATAATTTTCGGACCAATTAACTGAAATTGGATAATTTCCCACGGTACAGTGGTTGAAAATCACTGGTCTAAATAACTGTTCAGCATTCTGTTTTAGTGCTGCAGAGGACACTGTATTGAATGTCAGATTGACAGACAAGGAGAAGTCAAATAGCAGGAGGTTGCAGAACAGCAACATCCCGGTTGAGGGTGGCCAAATCAACATGGCCCCAAAGCAGTGGCCATCACTAAAACATAAAATTGTATATTTCTTATAATCACAGGACCTCTATCAGGGCCTTCTATCTTACCCTGTCTTTTGACAAAACATTATCATCTGCAACAGCACTTAAACATGGGGCAAAATCAATTTAGGCACATGAAGTTCATTTCCTATTCATGCCACACATGCAGCTTCAGCTGCCATATTCCCAGCAGGAGATAAGTTTGTATATAAGACTGAGTGAGATTAATGGTGATGATGGGGCCCAGTTGCAGGAACCATGAAGGGAAGGCTGGAAGTAAAGCCACCATCATCTTCCCCAACATTGCCTTCCATTTCAAATTCAACTTTATAACTGTCTAGTAGCTAGCCAGTCATATTGCACCTTTTTGAACAGAAAAATTGTCCCAACTCCCTCATCTCCACTGTCTGGATGCTAACATTAAACCAACACCTTTGCTGTTTAAAATAGCGCACACAGCTGCCACCTAACTTTGTGTCCAGTAGTATGCCACATAACAATATGCCCAAAAAGCCAACCTTGCCCGTATTATTTTGTGACCAAGAGTTTATCCATCAGGGCAACACATTTTTAGTGGCAAAGTGCACCTTATGTTTATGTTGTCTGCTAAGCATTAGCACATGCTCCTTCTTCACCTCTGTAATTTCCTCCTCGTTCTTTTTCAGGTGCTTAACCTCCACATTGTTATCTATACATACAAAGCACCACAAAGTATGCAGTGTTGCACAAGCAAACTGGTGCCATGTCGTGGATAAACTTGTCTGACTAGGGGATCCCAGTCAGACAAGTTTAACCTAGGCCATTAAGTTTCTCTGCTGGCTCAATATGACACATCCTGCTCAAACTCCAGCCATGCAAAGCTGTGAGCGACAAGCGAAGCTAGGAAAGTGTGTGTGTGTCTTTTGTTATGATCTTACCTTGTGTCAACAAGTGACACAATTAGGAATTAATGGGCCTCTTTTAGAATTGTACTAACCGAGTACTTTTTATATCTTTGTACTTTTTATATCAGTAAAATAAATCAGTTGTGCCAATAATTGACACCAACTTGTCATACAAATTAAAAAAAACACACTCCCCTAATAGAACTAAGCAAACTGTGCAACTGCAAATATAAGCACACACACACACTAGTTTACTGGGGGGGGGGGGTAAAAGCATAACAAACAAAAGCTTTTAAAGCATGCCATATTGTTAGGAAATAATGTTACCCTTTTGCTAGCAAAGTGAATTGGTTGAGCTCCTAACACAACTCTCCCTTCTGAGACTCTCCCTTCTGAGGGAATTTACCCTCCCTAGAGGTAACCCTGAGTGTAACTCGGGGTAGAAAAAAGTTGCTAAAAGCGGTAACCCCGAGTCACACTTGGGGTAGGTAATCCTATGGGAGGTAATAGTAAATAGAGCCTTACCTGATCCGCCGGTGTCCTGCATCGTCCATCGCCACAATCTCCATCTTCTTCTCTCATCTTCCGGCCGGCTTCTGCATCCGATGGGTCACTGGGGAGTTCCCGGTGTATGTGTATATGTGTAAAAGCATTACATTGTTTTCAAGAACATTTATTTTACATTATATAATAGTATCAGTATAATATGTTTTTTTTTAAAAAATTAAATATATAGATTTTTTAATTTATTCAATTTATTATTTTTACATGATTTTTTTTTTTTAACTTTATTTATACTATTATATTATACGGTAAAATAAATTTTCATGAAAAACAATGTACCGCTTCTAGACATATAAAACCGGAAAGAAATGAACTGCTGGGGAGGTTCATTACTCTCTATGCTGACCCTGAAACTATTTATGCTGGGAGAATGGGAAGGAAAAAAGGGGAATGCCATTAGAGTGTCAATTAGAGTGACACTTCTCATTCTTTTAGGGCTACTGACTTACATCAAATGCAAGGTAGTGACACCCAGCAGCAGTCTCAGGGCCTTTGAATGTCTACGTTGGGGAGGCTTTAACAGGTAACCATCATACTGAAAATACATTAAATACACATATAATCCTATAGTAAGATTGATGTTCTCATATAGGTCTAGTAAAGGCATTTAACTGGCCCTTCCAAAATGTGTGCTAATCATGTTTTATAGAGCACTAATAAACACACTATAAGACAATGACAGATATTGAAATGTTCTCATTATTTTATTAGGATCAGCATTTTCTGCTGCACTTAGAAGCTCTCATTCTTAATTTTCAGAAGATTCTTGGTTATTGTCTCAAGAGCACTGAGTGATCTTTTTAAAAGTGCTAGTTCTCAAATTACAGAGATAAAAAGAAACTGAATAAAAGAAGCTGGACATGGAAAATTAATTGGGAAAATAATACTGGAAAATAATATAAGGTCAATCATATTAACTGTGACATGCAAGCCAGAAAAAGTAGCTAATGCTAGGGATCAGAGACAAATATGTTAATCACTTCAGCTTTCACACCTGTATGCTATTAAGATCCAGAGCTTTTTTTTTACATTTCTGCTATAAACCTATTGGTTAAGCAGTACTTTTCTCATTATTTGGGATAATAGGAAAGAAAGTAATAGAAATATATTTATATCAGAACAAAGCTTTCTTTTTTCTGCCTATTTATAATGCCACTCATGGGTCACCTTATTAGGCATACCATGTCAGTACCTGGTTGGATTCCCTTTTGCCTTCAGAACTGCTCTAATTCTTTGTGGCATAGATTCAATGAGGTGTTGGAAACATTCCTTAGGGATTTTAGTCCACATCTGAGTACAGTGAACTCTTTGTCAAGTTCAAGAAAACGATTTAGGATGATTTGAGCTTTGTGACATGAAGCGTTATCCTTGCTGGATGTAGCCATCAGAAGAGGTATAGACATGGTGAGCAACAAATCTAAAGTAGGCTGCAACATTTAAATAATGCTCACCTTCTTTTCTACTCAGGCCCTTTTAACCATATTTGCTGTAGAGAGACGAGAAGCATCAATAATATTTAATACTTTTCATTTTTGTTTTACAAAGAGCACTAAAATCCTGGCACAACAATAAAAACTAACCAAAGCCTCTGTCATTAAGCTCACATACTAAAGAAAAAATAAATTCTGTTTTATAGAGATATATATGGCATTGTATTACCCATGTAAATACTCCAGATTACTATTTAACCTGCTGCTGCAGCTTTTTATGGGCTTTTCTCCAGGGTATCTCTAGGTATCTATTCTACCACTAAAGGTAAGGATTTCTGGTGCAACTGTAACTTTGGAATAGATGTCTTCACATATTTGACGGGAATACTGCAAACAACCAAGCTGATAAAGCATCTATAAAATATTAACCACCTTCATGCTTCACAGTTGGTTTAAGCTTTTTATCCTTTCTGTCTTCGGTTTGCTCCAGATTGCTATATGCCCAATGACAAACTGTAGATATGCTTTTTTTATCATTATGTTGGCTTCCCTCTTTCTTGCTGGAAAAGGTTCTGGCATTTGGTTGCTTAAATCCAGAAGTGTGCTCCCCCATTGATAAGTTTTTATTTGATCTTTACAAGGGTTGTTTAGTATGCAGAGCAACATGAAGACCCTTATATGGCTCAAAATACCCAATCCAGAGAACCCAGCTTCATGTAGGTCTGCTTCATTACTGTGTCCTGTAATGGCTGTGTCCCATGGATGGAGTATACTTAATTTGGCATGGAAGGTAGTAGAAGTAGCCTGTTCATGAGAGACAGAAATTGACTAATATGTCTCTCTGAGGAGGAGGAGTTTTGAGCTGACCCTCGTTAGGTAATTCAGTTTATGGTATCTTCAACAACATGCATGCCTGTAATTTTGCAATCTGTAAAGCCTCATTATATTTTAGTTATGCTGGAGCTGACTGCTCTAAATTGTTGAAATACTGAGTGAATGCCAACACTCCTTTATGTTAAATTATTTTATTATACTGACAAAAAGTAGTTAAAAAAGTAAGTCACAGTCCTCCTTTAGCATCCTCAAACTGTCTTTTTGCAAATACTGATAATATTAATGTTTATATTTTTTTATAAAAAGTGGTGACCATATTTCTTTGATCAAAAAAATGCCCCACAATCCATTGTTTACATTTGCACAGGCTCCTTTCCTCTAATTATATTGCTTACTCTGATTTTATTACACTATACTATTTTCACTATGTACAGCATTTCAGAAAGAGCCTGCCTTATATTGAGACCAATGGATATGTTTCATGTATCTAACCCTTTTCTCCCCAAAAAAGATTTCAGTTTGTTTAATCAGTGGTGCTCAGCATCACATGTAGGGGCATTACCACAGCTCCCTCTTAAAGGAAGCCCCTTCGCCCCTTCGTCCCTGCAGCCTTTCCCACCAGCCGTCAATCTCCTGCATTGAAGATGCAAAAGATGAATATATCAATGGTTTAAAATAAGGCGTGTAAGGAAAAATGATTTATTAATTTAATTAGCATATTGATGAGTGTGGAAAGCAGGATCCAGGAAAAGCTAAATATAAGCAAAACAAATATGAACTGTCTTACTGCAAATATGAACAAATAGAGACGTATACTTGCATTTTTTTGGGGAACAAACAGTGGCAGAATTTAAAAACAAAAAAAGAGTAAAAACAAAAAAGTTTTAAAACAGATAACCTAGCTTAGAGCCGGGAACTGAACCAGATTTCAATTGCCCAAAATGCAAACTGCCTTCAGCCACCCTGGTTCATCATCTGTGGTCCTGTCCACATTACTGGCAAAGGGTACTACAATATATACATGCTGCTAGAAAACATTCTATTCCCTCTGATCCTTTGTTTGTTTGGTTGTTGGGACAAGACTTCTAGATGTGATTAAGGATAAGGAATGGAGGGAATGGATCATGGTGTGCCTCCTGGCGGCAAGATGAGCGTTGCTCATGATGGGGATGGACTTGCTCCAAAGATAGAAATAATAGCAGAGATACCTAAAACCATATTTTAGAGGGAGGCCTTAGATGGCGAAATGAAAAATGACAAACACATCAACAAATGTTTTGATAAATGGTATCATTTTATTCTTTATTCTTTTACAGCAAGTGTACAAAATAGGCTACTGGAACCTTTTGGACAATCTACATGGTATATTCTCAATGTATCCTTGTCTTTGTGCTAGGTAAAGTGGAGGATATTTAGAAACACCAAGTGATGTTATTTGCCTGCTCTCCCTTTCTCTCTCCCCACACCCTTTTTTTAATTCTGTCTTTCTTTTTTTTTTTCTTTTTTCCGTTTCTTTTCTACTTCAATGTTTTATCATTTGTGCATGGTATTTTACACCAGATTGTAAAATTTTTCTCTTTTCCTTATGATATTTTATGTTATCTGTTGTTTGATAAAAAAATAGTCAATAAAAAGAAAAAAAGCATATTACCAAAATATGGATGAAAACACTCCTAAATAAGGTGAAAAAGTAAACAAAAAAATATAAGAATAAACAGAAAAAAAAACCCCAAAAATGTTTAGAAATGATGAGTGAATTGGTTTACTTTTCTCACCTGGTGGCTCTGCTCGTTAAACACTATCTATCCTATGGTAACAATGCTCTCTTACTTTACTCTATAGAGAAGTAACATTGTCTTATTAAGACAGTAAGTGAATTAAAACTACAGAACACCGTAATGCCTGGGGTAATTGTTTGTGTAGTCTTAACACACTTTCTAATAACACTGTTTTAGATAAGGCTGAGGTATGCTTTTTGCACTTTCTACAATGAATTAAACAGCCCATAGGAGAGAATATATTAGTTTCATCAGGATGTACATGTACATGTACTCAACATTTTTAAATGTTGAGTGTTTCATTAGCCCTACTGCTGCAACAGAGATGAAAAAATAGCTAGTGTCCTTGTGCATGTTAATCGTGGATAAAGGTCTTAGTGCGCAGACAAGAGAGTCCAGCCCAATGACAAAAGGCAGAGGTCTAAAAGAGGGGTAGAGCTCTCTCTTAAGTATGCTGGTAGGTAACCATATTATTAACACCTAAAGAAATGTAGGTTTTTATTGTAACTTGTTTTTGTAAATCTCCACTTTGTGATTAGTTATGTTTTGAGCAAATTTTAATATTAACACTGTGGGTTCTAGTGAATGCTACTGAAGCTTACATGACTTCCACTGAGATCATACCTCTCAATCACTGCACAAAGACAGTTATAATCAATTTCTTTTTAACAGTTCATTACAGAAAAGAATCATATTATTTTGGACCACCTGGTAAAGGTTAGTTGTATTATTCATCTTCAGAGACAAAGGTGATAAATCACATAAGTGACCCCAACACAGTTAACTAAGCAAGCTACCTAACATTAAAAGTACCTTCAGTAATGTAAATTGATCTCTTCCAACATCAATCTATGAGATCATTACCAGCATCAAAACCATCCATTATTCAAAGCACATCAGTTATCCTAATGACAATGCTAGCAATAAATCATTAAAAACCGTATGTGAATACTCAGGTTTTATGTAAATCTTGTCCTCTATGACTGGTATTTGCAAGTTGATAATCTATATCATTAATAATTATGTCAATGTTTTTCTAATCTAAGGTTACAGGTTGTTACTCTGTCTGTCAGTCTATCTTACAATTCTTTTAGCTTTGGTTTTACTTAAAACAATCACCAGTGTTGCCTGTTTTTATTTTTTATTCTGTACCGTGCCTGTGTCGTGGTGGCCTGTAAGGCCCTGGTCTAGCATCAATGCAGCCTTCATACTAATCCCTAAATCTAACACCAAACTCATCCCTTATAGTCAAGCTCCCAATCAGCCTTGCAAGCATCCTAACACACAGTTGCCCTCAGGATTTCTGTGCATGTGGAAGGAATGATGTTAGGTAAATAGGGATTGGTGAAGTACCAGGGGCCTACATATTTGGAAAGGATGAGGAGGAGGTATCTAAAAGTAACCATAACGTAAAACAGAAAAAGGTCATATTCAAAAGTCATACACAGGTAATAGGCTGCGCAAAGTATCAAATGGAGTCAAGCAGATAAATAGGCAAATGTCAGGGAAGGCAGAAGACAGAGAGACATGGTCAGTATTTAAATAGAGGTCAAGCTAAGCAGCAAAGTGGTAGTTGGGGTTCTAGGCAGAAGTCAGAGAGAGGTCAGACAGGGCAAGGTTAATAATGCAAATGCACCCTTAGCAGCTAGAAAATAATGCTATTATGACCAAGATACATGGGCAGGTGCAGCTTTGTTTAGCCACTGGTCAATCAGGGAACGTAGGTAGAGCCTGGGGCAGCTGGGTCATAAAGCAACCCAGTTGCCATAATGAACAAGACATGTATTTTTGGAACTTGCAGTACCAAACAAATGAAATTAGGCACACCTATCCTATCCAAAGGACAGTACAATGCCACCTGGGACTGAAGTGCGGGTGTATGTGTGTGCATGCACTTATGTTGTTTTAATGGACTCAGGAGGCAGTGCAACAGAGAAACCATGGCCAGATGCCAGGCTATGTTGCTGGATGGCATGGGAACAAGCAGCAGGTCAGTGAACTCTTACACTGCCATCTTGATAAAGGCAGGACTTTGCTTCTTGTCAGAACCTCCAGAAAGGAGAACGGTAACCAGCATAGTAGAGTTGTCCTAAATCTCACTCCAGATCTCCTGACACTAAAGCTACGTACACACGGCAGATTTTTATCGCCCGATAATCGGCATCGGCCAATTATCGGGCGAAAATCTTCCGTGTGTACAGTCGGTGTCGTCCATCGTCCGGACGACCGACCTGCCGGATCCACGGACGATGGA
>NC_092869.1:12750432-12795860 GCF_032062135.1 Pyxicephalus adspersus
CTTGCAGCCCCTTGTCGTTGGAAAGGATCGTGAAAGATCCTTTCCAACGACAAAAATTGCAAGTGTGTACGCAGCTTAACAGTCAGAGGTAGCAATGCCTTAGGTTTCACACTGCAGATATAAAGATCCATGGTTGTAGGCACAGGAATGCCTAGGCACAGATAACTGGAAATGCACTTTGGGAGGTATTTCAACCAATTGTTAGATTTGTAAGGATACTGATCAGACACAATTAACAATTCTAAATGTTCCATATAAAATAGAAAATCATTTGATAAAGAGGGCAACTAATCAAATAATATAACTAGTGGCGTACTATCCGTATCACATGCTGTTGTCAGAGAGTTTGGTTTATATATAGTATTGGGGATGTTTAGTTCTAAGAGTGATTCATCAGGCAGATATTTTCCTTGTGTGTCGTGAGCTAACAAAGGGGTTCTTTGAAAATGTACTACTTCAAAAGCGACACGCTCTCAGAGATCCCCCACTTAGTTCATTTGCTGAATGAAGGTCAGAGAATGAGCAGGATCCAACAAAGATCCCGCTTTTGTTGACCCCACCCCTTCCCATATTCCCATGCATCCTTTATTCAATCAGTAAAGAGTGATCACTCCTGGATCTTGATAACCCATAGGTGGGCAGTCAACTTTATGTCTTCAAATGTAGTAGTAAAATTGTCTAAATGGAGCAATTGTTAACCTTGTAGGTTTGCTACACTAGAAGACATTTATGCAAAATGAAATTGCTCAGACTTCATATTTTAATTTGGGGAAAATTAACTTGTCAAAAACAAGATAAGAATACAGTCTGCGCCAAATATGATCTTTAGTGACTGAGCCATCATAACTTTCTCATCCAACAGGGCACAATCTTATACTGGGTACTTGATTCATTGTTTTTTTCTACTATAAGCTAAAATACTACGTAATGTACAGGTAGTCCCCGGGTTACATATGAGATAGGCACTGTAGGTTTGTTCCTAAGTTGAAGTTGTATGTATGTCGGAATAGGTACATTATTTTAATAAATGCAGTTCGGACAGATGTTTGTTTCAACATATTATTAGACAGCGTGGTGTCAGTTACTGTATAAAATCCTCCCTGTGAGCTAATCACAAAAAAAAAAAATGAATGGAGCTTAGACATTCATTAACTTCTGGAGCAAGCTGTGATTTGATATGCAAAAAGAAACAACTGCAAAGTTTGTCTTGGTCATTAAAGAGTTACAAGATGCTACAGATCAGCTCAGCTCTTAAGATCACAACCTCAGCTGTGTTTAGCAAAAGATTTCTTCTGCAAGTCATGCAAACCGCCCCCCCCCCATCAAGCCTCCCCCCTGCACACGAATGAGCAGGGAATCCCTGTTCATATCTAGGAGTCGTCCTTATGTCAGATGTCCTTAACTCGTGGACTACCTGTACTTCGGAACATTTTATACATTGTATTACTTGTAGTGCCCTCTTTTGTTATACCTGTGCACAGGAGATGATGGTGTTATATATTGTACAAGTTAAACATATATTTTTATTTATATAGTGCCAACATAATACGCAGTGCTTTACAAAGTCCATTGTCATATCACTGCATCATAACATCTGCAGTTATGGTCCAGAGGAAGGCAAAACAACATTGCCTGGGCAACTGTGATCAGTTTTGCCTCTCATATTGATGAGTTGCCAGTAAGGTTACACAGTCACTGCACCTCTCTCTTTCAACCATATCACTCTAATAATAATATTACTATTACATGCTGCTTTTATCACTTACCCTCTGCAATGGTAAATCAAAAATTCAACAAGTAATATATAAAATACATAAATTAACCTTGGATGGCAAATTGTGTAGATTGTTTTACTAATTTCATACATTAAAGTGTGAATAAATATCTTAAAAGATCTGTGATTCTGCAAATACACATATAAATGAGATATATTTATAATGAGTTTTATATTTATTGTCCCTTTATTAGAAAATAAGGTTTACAAAGACATGTTTTGATCTTCGGACATGACAATTAACAGCAATGAAATTGAAAAAAAATCATTATGGTAATGTATCCTATACTACCAAGGTAAAGTGACAAAAAATGTAAAAAAGTAAAAAATATAATATCTCCCCTTCTCATGGTATAAAGTAGAACAGTTACAGACCTGTTGATCAATACTTACAGAGTTAGGAGCAAATATCAGGCTGATGCTTCACTCAGTTTAGGAATATCAGTAGTAGTGAATCTGGTGCATCTGCTGGGTGACAACACTTGCAGGCTCACAGATGTCCTTTCCTGTGACAGCCACCAAGGCTACTAATCAGCTTCTTTCCCAGACTATAAACCCTTCAGGAGACAAGCAGTGATTCGTTTGTCTTAGAAAAAAAAATCCTGTTGTGTGAATTATCAGCGGAGAGCTCCTTGTAATGTGCTGATCTGAATAAAGGTCCAGCCCTGTGCTGCTGATGTGTATATAAAGCTTCCAGCAATAGAAATGGAACAACCTATGTCTAGTTCTCAAAGCAAATTGATTGTTGTCACCGGAGCTGTCCATTGCCTTAGTGCTGATTCCATTATTCCCTTCACTTCACCCTGCCCATTTTAAAACAACTTTAAAAGGAAAGGGTCAATTACATTTGATTTTAAGTAAAGCAAACAAAATTGCTTTTATACAACATTTGGATAAGGTATGAAGTAGATATGAATAGATAAAGATATAGCAATTTAGTTTTAAACATTCAAGGTTTCTTTTCATCCAGTCATGATTTATATTCATGCTGGTTTTTGATTATAAAAAGATTATATTATTTCATGGAATAGTGACAAATAATATAATTTTGATTGTATAGTATAAAGATGCTAACATTCTCCATTATTGGGTTTGACAGATACCATTACAAAATATACATCTATTGTTGAACCTATTTTTAACTAGTAGCATTTATACCTTTTATGTATGTATTTTTAAGCAATACCATCCACTATTTTATACATAACTTGAGTATACTTGAGTGTGAGTATGTGAAAAATCAACACAACAAATGTTTGCTATCAAAAGACTATTTTCAGAGACGAACATTCTTACCAGACATAGAATATTTATAGAACTGACCTAATACCCACATGGAGGTACACTAGATGCCAAATTTTTGATTTATATGATAACTGTCTGAAAAATATTTTCCACTAAAATAAACACATAAGGTTAATTAAAAAGAAATTGAATGGCAGATGTAAACAACATGAGGGGAACTCAGCAATGTACTTAACAAATATGCTCTGAGCACATATTCTTTAACAAAGCACAGTGTAAAGGAGAGCAGATATTAATATCCATGTTTCATTATAAAGGAACCCCATAGAATATATAGAGAGATAATGCAACACAATTACATAATTACATGCAAATCTGAATTTTTCTCATATAGCAGTTTATATGTATTGTATGATGTACAGTATAACAGATTTTGATGTGTATTTGTGTATCAAATCCTGGGTAGCTGAGACAGATTTGTGCAGAAAAAATGGTCAGGAGACGGATTTAACTTAAATGACAAATGTATGAATGAAACTGAACTGTTTAGTAATTCTGCCTCACTGCTCCTATTTAGCACTGTCTTGATGAGGAACAACATTTATAAAGTGTGTTGTTTTTTTTAAATCTGCATTTTTACATCAATATACAAGGTGAATTGTGATGACAATTTGTGAGAGATAAATTTTTATGGGTGGGGTGATCATTAAGTTCTAAACTATAATTTCATGCAGAATTGACTGCTACCATTTCTAGTAATATAGAAAGCAGTGATCATAAATTACTTCTTCCCTTCATTTCCATGACAAGCTTAGGTAAGTTTTTTGTATGCCTTGCTATTCTAATATTCTAGCATCTTCACAAAAGCATCCCAGAGGTGAATCTGAACAATACAAAAAAACTCTAGTGCCTATTATAACTAGTTAGCACAGATATAGCTTCTGATGCTTAGATATAAAACACAGATTTGTGTTTTATAATTATAGCATCAGCTACCTTTTGGCCTCTAATTCCTGTCCCTCAACTGCCTGCCAATTGCCTTATCTGTGACACCCCCTGCTGAAAGCCCACAGAGGCTGCATTAGCAGCAGCATTTCTTCAAAAAGCACCTGTGTGATTATAATAAAATGACAGGCTCTGGGGAGCTAAGAGTTCTTTTTTATTGCATCAATGGCTCAACATTTTGGCATTTTTTGAGGATGAAATCAAAATGGGGGGAGAATAGAGAGAATCTCACAGTTGGAGCAGTTGGTTGCAGAGGATGATGAGCAAATAGAATAGCAAACGTTAACATGGGATTGGTTTGGAGAATCCTCTCAATTTTAAGCATTTGTGCCATAGTTGCTTGAGGGAACACTGTAGCATTGAGGGGGTGTACTCCCTCAAACCCCCCAGACCCTAACCCATTTTTATCCCCCCCACTCATAATGCTTCTAACATACCCTCCAATCCCTTTGTCTTTGGGCTCAGTTGTTTTTGAGGCCCATGCCAAGGCAATATTGGTATATGCCACTATTTTTTTTTGTATAGGCCATGCTGGTACCAAACACAAGCTTTCTTTGGTTAACTTCCTTTAGGGCATGCATTGTAGAAAATGATATGAGGTCTGGACACCCTCTGGTGTGTAAAGTCACAGGTAGCCAGCTAAAGCTGTGAAAAGTGAAGTGCCTTATCTAAATACCAGATGCATGTATAATGTGCTGCATTTTTATTGATGTCCCAATCGTTATGTAATCCCCTTGAATTGCTTCTTCCCCCTTTTGTATATTGAATTTAATTTTGTATGTTTGATTTATGATGTTTTATTATAAAAACTTCATAAAAATGATTGACACAAAATGGGGAGATGTGGGAGGACAGGGATTAGATACACAATTAATCTCATAGATTTCACTTAGAGCCTGAAGGATTTTACACTACTGCCTGTAAAGAAGTGGCACAAAGAGGCAGAGGAGGTATATGAGGAGAAGGGTTGGCGTACTTGCAGTAAGGAGGAGAATGGGAGGAGTGGACTTCAAGAGGGATGTTTCACTCCACTCAAACTTCAGATGGTATAACATCTGGAGTAAAACAGTTGAGATCAATATTCCCTTCGGTGGCATTAAAGACTCTGCTCTGCTTCAGCGCTCTGTGGCGAATACGGTCTTTTATGCTTCAATGTATGCACAGCTCCAATGTGTCATTGGGCCCAATTTATTTAAGCTCTCCAAGGCTGAAAAGAATATATTTTGGTCAGTGAAGCTGGATTATCCAGCAAACCTGGAATGGATCTGGTTCAGGATTCAAAACATTTGCTAGTAAATAGCAAATGACTTCATTCTAAAAGAAATCTATTCCAGATTTGCTGGATCACCCAGCTCCACTGATCCACTCCAGCATCCTGCATCCTCGCCAGCCTTGGTGAGCTTAAATAAATTAGGCCCAATATCTGGGACAGAAAATGTATCAAATTATCCCCCACCCAAATTTCATCCTCCATGTATTATGATCTCCTAATACTCTTTTGGGACAGGTTAAAACCTTTCAAGGTTGGTTTTTTTGGTCTCTATGTACTATTTGCAGTTATTACGAGATGCAAAAGGAAGTTGCCAAATCCTAAATGCAAATCTCCAAAAATTAGATTACCTGTATAAGACAGTTATCCCCATAACAAATATCCTCATTGAAAGATTCCATTTCTCCTCACTTTCTGGTTCAGTGATAATGATCACCAGTACAATAAAAGCTGAATCTCCCCCAATTGAAACACAGAAAGCAATAAAAACCTAACAGAAGTTCTAAACCTTTCCTACTCTAACCAAAACTAAATGAAGGTTTTGCCTGGAGATACTCCTTGAACTTTTGTGCATATGTTTTCATATCTTGGGGGCTGGAGGCTTCTTTTCACTAATATTTTGAAATGTAGGCAAATATCTCTTACAATGGGCCAGTAAACATCCCATGTTTTTGCCATATTCTGACCTCAAATTGTTTTCGACAATTATTTCCCATAAATTAATTTTGTCTAGCAATTACCTCATTAACCTACGAGGAAAGCCCCTGGTGGCATGACTCCAGTGCTCAACATCATGTATTTGGTCCTCACTAGTTCCCAAAGGGACAATGTAAAAATTTCAAGAAACCTTAATTTATTAAACTTACTTTCACTAATGAATATTAAACTTTATTACAAGGTTTAGGCATCGTTTGATAAGCATCCACCTTCAAGACTTTAAATTTGAAAACATTTACCACTTTCTCTTTGTAATTTTTATAGTTTTGTCTTTTATTGCAATATTGTATTGTTAATATTGAAAACATCCCTTTCATCTTTCCCCCTCTGTTACTACCTCCTCCCTTCTTTCTTTTTATTTCTTCATTCGTGGTTCCCCAATCTCTTGCCCCTCCCAAACTTGTACCATTATAACCCTACTCTCCTGTTATTTACTACTGTTTAATGTTCACTTTAATGTTTCATTGTTGTTTTAATGTTTAATGTTTTTTTACTATCCTACCTATTGGGGTACCATGAAACCATAAACCAATATTTCTATTAGATTATAACATTCCACCTATTCAATAATTTAGGGTACCAATGCTACAATGCTGTTTGTTGTGATTTAATACAAGTCTCATAAATAATAATGTTAATTCTCTCTTTTCTCTGCACTATATCTTTTTACAGTATGTCCGTTTACTACATGTACTACATACAATGTTAATAAAACATTTTATGTGTATAATTGTGTATGTGTTCTACAATTAAATAGAACTAATTATCCTATATCTATATATATATATATAAACTTTACGTGGCGGTCTTTATGGAAAAACAAAGAAAGATGTTCCATTCACATAAAATGCTTGGTTGTACACTAGCTGCAGGGCTCTATTCCCTCACAGGTCTAGGAAACCACCAAGCAGCTTCCAGCTTGCTAAATAGTACACCTGTGCACCTTAGACACAAGTGAAAACCCCAGACATGAATCCATTGGACAAAGGAACCCATCCTTTCTTTTTCTTTTGCCCAGGTTCAGGACCCTTAAACGAGCTTTTACAAAGCACTTTTTTTTACAAAATGTCATAGTCTGGGTGCTACATATACCCCATCCAACACCTTCTCTGACAGGCACTGCAAGACCCTGTCACATATTCCCCCCACTGTTCTAACCTGTGGGGTGGGACACTACCTTCCCACAAACAGTAGGTTCTAGAGAGGGCGTCCGCATTACTCTGCAGTTTTCCTGCCCGATGCTCTACCATGAGATTAAAGTTTTGCAGGGACAAGAACCATCGTGTCACCCAAGCATTTCTCTCTTTTGCTTGAGACATCCAGGTAAGGGGAGAATGGTAAGGGGAGAAAGGTAGTAGCGTTGAGACGCTAGTGACCATTTAATTGCCAGGCACTCCTGCTCCACAATGCTGTAGTTCTTTTCTGCTGGGGTCAATTTTCTACTCAGGAACACCACTGGGAGTTCTTCACTTCCTACGAGTTGGGACAGGACTGCACCCAAGCCAACGCTAGAAGCATCGGTTTATACCAGAAAGCGTTTGCTAAAGTCAGGGGCCACTAGCACAGGCTGCTGGCACAAGGCTCCCTTAAGGGTTTGGAATGCCCTCTCTGCTTCCGGGGACCACTTTACCATTACCAACCCTTTCTTTTTCATCAAGTCGGTTGGGGAGGCTGCAAGGTTGGCAAAATTTGGGATAAACCTTCTGTAGGTTCCGAGGAAGGTCTGAACCTGTTTTTTTTTCATGGGTTGGGGACATCCCAGAAACGCCTCATCTTTGTTCAGTTGAGGTTTGAAAATGCCCAGGCCTATGGCATACCACAGGTAACAGGCCTCCTCCAAACTGATAGAGCATTTTTTTGGGTTGCAGGTAAGACCGGATGGAATTTAAACAGCTTGCACTTTGGGAAGGTGAATTCCTAGTCCTTGCTGAAAATGACCACATCATCCAGGTAGGCAGCGGCAAAGTGCTGATGGGGCCTTAATACCTCATCCATTACCCGCTGAAAAGTAGCTGGGGCCCCCTGGAGGCCAAAAGACATGGGGAGTGGAACCTTGGGGAGTGGAGAAGGCTGTTTTCTCTTTTGCCTCGTCCGTTAACTGCAGCTGCCAGTATCCCATAGTCAAATCCAATGTGGTAATGTACCTAGCCTCTCTGTAAGCTCATCTATCCTAGGCATGGGATAAGCGTCAAATTTTGGTTACCGCATTCAACTTCCAAAAGTCATTACAGAACCGAAAAGACCCATCTGGCTTCGGAACCACGACAATGGGGCTGCTCCATTCACTTTTTTAAGTCTCAATTATCCCCAGTTTCAACATTTTTTTAACTTCTTCCTCTACTGCCTGTCTACGGGCTTCAGGAATCCTATATGGTTTTAGGCGGACCCACACCTGTGGATCAGTAATAATATCATGCTTCAGCACTCCCGTACACCCTGGCAGATCCGAGAACCCCTCCGGGTTCCCCTGCAGAAATTCCTTTTCTTCCTGCTTCTGGGATGTTGACAGAGACTTGGCCACTCCTACGTCTTGAATGCCCACCTGGGCTAGGGGAAGGGGCTGAGGTGTAGCAGAAAAGGCCTCTCTATCCGTCCAGGCCTTAATTAAGTTAACATGGTATATTTGCTCTTTTTTCCCTTTGTCTGGTTGGTAAATTTTATAATTTACCTTCCCTACCTTCTCTAATATATAATATGGCCCCTGCCATTTAGCAAAAACCTGCTCTCAACCGTGGGAATGAGGACCAAGACACGATCACCTGGGTTGAAAGAGAATGATTATACACACAGCTTTGGGCCTCCTAAACCCTTTTGTATGTGTTCCTGTCATGAATGACAGGGAGGGGAGGGTAACAGGAAGGTGTATAAACTACTAGGCCTCAAATACCTAGGGAAAAGGGAATGGTCAGCCCTTGCAAAACCCTAATCCAGCCCTGACTCCTAACCATATGAGCATCCCCTGAAGGTAGGGATACTCATACCCAGGAACCTAGGCCCTGCACAGCCCTAGCAGTAGGGTCTGGATTGAGACTGCTGGTCCCTTCCCCTATGAAGGACCCAGTGTCTCCCTGAGGCCTAATAAACAACAAATACCTAAACAAAACACCAATACACCAAAAGAACCGCAACTTATCTTATAAGCAGAAATCAACAGGAACTCAGAATGGCAGGACACTCCAGCTATTCACATCCCAGTAGTGAATATTAACCGCACAGCATGAAGTGTGAGGCCAGACTAAATGGAAGAGCAGTAATGAGCCCCAGCTGCACCTGATACAAGGGGAGTGGTCATTACAAACAACAACACAGCAACAAGTAAAACCAAAGAGGCTGTCAGATAATCACACATGCAGCTAGTCTGACAGATCCTCAAACTTCTGTCACGGAAGGGACCGTGACAGTTCCTTTACCAAAGGAATGCCTCAATGCGATCTTGCATTTGGGAAACGTGCTTTATTATGCTCTTATGGGGCATGGCTTCCTGTTACCAGGTCCCCTTGGCTATATCCAATAGTCCCTGAGGGTGCCTACTATATACCAGCTTGAAGGGCGAAAACCCTGTGGGAGACTGGGGGACCTCTCGAACCGCAAACATTAAATACGGAAGCAGACATTACTAATCCCTTCCATCCCTTTCCACTACCTTTTTCAGCATGCTTTTCAGCGATTCTCTGTCTGGGTCTTTTTCGTGGCAAGGTGCCCCCCAAGAGTATGTTTGTGGGCCAGATCCAAGGTTAGGGTACAATAAGTTGTTCTACCACCTCTCTCCGTATCTTATTTACCTGATACAAAAACTGGTTTATTACAGCAAAATGAGGAAAAACATTGTCAATGCCAGGGATCTGGGAAACTCCATAAACGACTTGTACATTTTCTCAGGCCCTGGCAAGGTTGGATCCCGCATCTGGGCTGCCCGAAGTGGTCCCGAGTAACCTCAAATTCTGGCAAAGTCTGGCACGACTGCCTCCTCTGGAGTCTCCAGGGGAAACTCCATCTCCCCTGCTAGGACCAAGAAAGGGAAAACCTTGGGTTTTGTGGTTACCACAGCCCAGCTTTTTAACCTATTACATTCAGGTTTATCCATACATGTTTGATCAACACCTACAGCATTTTCATTAACCGTTTTACTGGTGACAACTTTTCCCCCTTCCACAGTTTCAAAAGTCTCTCCCCAGAATTACTGCATTAATACCCTCGACCCACTGACTTCATGGTGGACAGTTCCACAGTCTGTCTCGATTTTAATTAATGCTGCGGGGTAACTTTTAGAATCCCGATGTATACAGAGTACACCAATGCAGGGCTCCTTAAGCTGCTCCCTCACCAGGGTGGCATGCACCATAGTCACTAAACTGCCAGAGTCCAGCAAGGCTTGAACAGAACACCCACCCCCTTCACAACAGCCACATGACAGTCAGTTTCTGAAGTACATACCGGCTGGGCGGACAGGGACATCCGTCGGGCAGCATCACACTCCATAGCCTCGCTGGATAGAGGGCAACTAGGTGCGATATGGTCCGCTCAAGGAATCTCTAGCTCTGTTACAGTTGCGGAGTGGCCACCGAGGAAGTCTCACAATGCCTTCTGTCCTTCTTGACCCGGTCCCCAACCTTTCTTTCATTCTCGGCCTCACGAGGTGGAAAATTCTTAAGCGTTGCCCTGGGTGAAGACCTTTTCTGCAGTGAAGAGCGCTGAAATGGTATTGCCAGGAAATTCTCTGCTGCTAAGCAAGGCTCAATCGTCTCCACCAGTTGATCTGCGTTCTGTGGGCCCGCATGTGTCACCTATTTTTGTAGAGGGGGGGGCGTACTCTTAAGAAGTGGTCCATGGTGACCCTCCCTGCGATCTGAGGAGCCATGAGAGTCTCGGGTTTTAGCCACTTCTTAACTAGATACACCAATTCATCTGGGACCTAGGAGACTTTTCTGGCTGGTAAGTCCACTTGTGCACTCGTTGGGCCCGCCCAGCAGGGGTCACGTCCAGAAGCCTCAAAACATTAGTTTTTAGCTTCTCATAACATTTGGAGTCCTCTTGAGCCAAGTCAAAATAAGCCTTTTGAGAATCCCCTGTCAGGAATGGCGCCACTATACCTGCCCATTGCTTGGGGCTAGCCCTCTCTCCCTGCAGTCCTCAAACGTATGGAGGTAGACCTCAACATCATCATGCGGCATCATTTTTAACAAAAAATGGCTGGCTCAGATGGTACTATGGCTGCCTGTGGCGCCAAAGTGTCCCTCCTAATTCGGTGCTGTCAGCTGATGCACAACCTCACTCACCACTTTCCAATCTTCCGCTACAGCCCGAGAGACCTCTGCCAGTTATGCCACCAACAAACGGTTTGTCTCCTGCTACACGGGATAAGTCTCTCTTTGAGCTGCATTAGCTTGCTGCTGTGCAGCATTAGCAATCACTAGCTGCGTCAGGCCCTGTTCCATTGTCAGACAGACAGCTGGACCTTTAAATGTCTTGGTGTACTGAACACTACTATCTCAAATTTACCTGCCCCCATCCTTCACCATATCTGAAGCCGTGATTGGCTGAGCAAAGGGGATCCCTGATGATGCTTGAGCCTTCATCAGGGTTTCCCCTGTTCATCCATTTAGCACTAGAGGTGAATGGGGAGCCTTGTCTTTATTTAACCCCTAGTCCCTGGAGATCCCAAACTGTCAGTAGTCCCACAATTTAACTCATAATATGAATGCAGCTGTGGGATGTATCCTTTCATTGTGGAATATCCTGTAAAAAAAGTTTAAAGTTTATAAATTACACTAAACACACACTTTTAATAAATGACTTTAACATTAAAACCTCCTCTTAGTGAATTGTTTTGATAGATATCTATATATAGATATGTAGATATAAATCCATAGAAGCAAAGCAGAACGAGAGTGGATGATCTAGTCCGCTGGCAAAAGCGAGGTCTCGCCTGCCAGAGTACACATGGATTTATCACCAGGCAGATCCTCGGGTCAGGCATCTTAAGCGTTTTGGTATGCGGGTATGTAAACAGCTGAAATCGGTTAACTCTTTCCGAACCTGAAAATATTAGGGCATTTAAAAATATACTTATTTCCAATCAAATATATATGTTTGAAACATTTGAACACATTATACATTTTTATTTAGGGCTATCTGGAAGATGTGTGCCATTTGAAAGAATGATTTTGTTAGTGAAAGATTGACTTAGTGCATGCTCGCTAGTGTCAAGCTGCCGGAATTGCACTCCTCAAAGCGCCCAATCATTTTAGTTGATGAATGCCGGGAGAATACGCCAGCATTGATAAATAGGTATGAGGTGTCCGATGGCGGATCACAAATACTAGCGCGCAAGGGAACTTCCGATTGTGATGAATCCGGCCCAGTAAAGGGGTGATCCAGCAAACCTGCAATGGTTCTGGTCAAGGATTGAAAACATTTGCTAACAAATAGCAAAATACTTTCCTTATGAAAGGGTATCATCTTCAGCCTTGGAGAGCTTTAATAAATCAGGCCCGATGTAAGAACTGCTTTTAGGATGCATTATATGAGAGCGAAACAGGATCTTGGTGCTTTAATAAATTAGGTCCATTCTGTCAAGCCAAGATACAATATATGTGACTACAGTATTTCAAAAAAGAAACTCTAATAAGTATTGCAAGACAAAATTTGCTTGCATACTATTCAGACAAAGTATAATATTTCTGTCTGTTGTCTCTTAGATAATACCTTCCTTATCTCTCCCATTTATGTTTTCCACTTATACTTTCTAGCTAAAATTCAGTATTGTATGTAGCTAATAGAAATAATACATTATTTGAACATTTCTTTTTCTCTAACGCTCTCTTAATTTGCAGACTAACCAAGCTGCTTATACATTGTTCAACCAATGAACAATATTTCTGGCTATTGTGTCTCAGACAATATACTTTAGTTGTTATGAAAAGGTAAAACCTGCCTCACCTCTCCCTCATTTATTTCACCCTAACCAAGCTTCTTAATTACTGCCCAGCCAAAATAAACAACCTGCTTGTCTTTTGACCTTTACCAATCAGTCTTTATTTTGTGAATTGGAAATAAAATATGGAAGGGGGCTCAGGGAATTTGAGGTGTTGCGTTGAAATGTTTTGTGAACTTTTTCTTGGCATGTTATTGTTTTTAAACAATGCAATGTGGTAGTGCAAAAAAGAAGCTCACAAATTTTACAAAAATTTGAATTTATATGAAAATGTAAAATGTGGAAAACATTTATAGAATCCATTTTGTATTTAGGTAATTAAAAACCGAGGGAATTGAGAATGTATTGGCAGCACTGGTCAATAAACATTTTCTTGCCAAACAGATTAAAGTCATTTTGGGTACGTTTTCAGTACTCAGTCCAGGGAAGAATCTACAAATGTATTTGAAGCAATCACTATTCTTGTTCAGAGCTCTAACAAATGATTTTTTCTTTGTCAACCATTGGCTTGTTAATGATGTTCACTGCACCTTTTTTCATGTTTTCCCATGGAGGCCATGTCACTTTTTTCCAGTCGTGCTGCTTTACTCTACTATCCCACAAGCAGATGAGACATGGGTACTTTGTGTATCCACTTTGCTGTCCAAGTAGGAAGTTCACCATTTTTATATCAACACATATGGACCATTGGTGTTCATTATAGAAAAGCTTTGTAAGACCATTTTGATATTTTCATATTCTTCTTTAAGTTTTGTTGAGTTACCAATTGCAATTGAAGCATAGCAGTTGCCAATATGCAGTAAAACAGTTTCATAGTTACATAGTAGGTGAGGTTGAAAAAAGACATAAGTCCATGAAGTTCAACCACTAGGGAAATAAACATATCCCAGATATAAAACCCTATAAGAAACAGATTTCAAACTTTGAGTGAAAACTGCCAGTCTTCTGCTCGGTATTCTGGTACTCCCATATAGGCTAGTAGTCCAGGAAGGTTACAATAGTACACAAAGCCCCTGATTCATCAAGCAAAATCGGATTATCGGTCGCGCATTCGTATTAGCGATCCGGAATCGTGCGCGATCGCGCTATTCAACAACCGGAAAAGCTCGCGCACGGAGCCGCGCTTATCCGACAGCTTTTCTGTACCAGGTCTGCTAATGTATCAATTCTGGCACTCATGGCTATGCAGGCTTCATACATACCTGCCATTGCTAGGCTTTTTAACTTTTTATTCTTTTTACAGGTTTTATTTTGCTGGTCAAATAGTTCCTGCACATATGCCCATGGAGACTCTTTAAATTTCGCATTTGAAGCAAAATTCATGCTTTCATGCTTAAGAGTATAAGCTGACACAAACCTTCCCAAACTGGATAAGGATGTCATTTCCAACAGGCCTGTACCTGGAATTTGCAAACTTAATATATTCTAAAACTTGTTAGATAACTAGTAACACATATTAAAGTATGAGGTGATCACTTAAATAAACTTTAAACCAAAACCCAAAAATGTAAATAAAAAAACCAAGAACGAAAAGAGAAATGCTAGATAAAGTTTTGCCACTCTAGGCTAACACCTTTTGAAGAACAAAGACCTGATAGAACAAAGGGTCCTGTTCACCATAAATAGTCAATACACAGACAACAGTCTGATAAGAACAAATGGTCAGCTTTCAGTAAAAAGTTAACAATGGGGGGTGATATCAGGATCACCCCTCTGCCTGCAGCCAAAAGGGATACAGCTACAATTATCCCAGCCTACACAGAGTAATAAAACTTAACAACTGCTGACCATGAAACAAAATCTTAAAATTCAATGGCTATCTGAACCGTGCTCAAATTAAATCAAATTAGAATGCTTTTGTCCCAAAACAAAAACCAAAATCTCACTCTATGTACTTTAGTCCAGACACCATCAATCTTAATAATAACTGTATTCACCAACTTATGTGAAAATTAACATCCACTTATCTTGTGTTTCACTGAAAACAGCACACAATAGTTCACAGATTCACAATCCAACTTCTTATAGCTTTGTAACAACAAACTTCAGTGAGGGATTCTTAAACAATACCTTATTCCTACTAACAACTTCAACAGTTCCTAATGAGAATATATCCCAGTTAATGATCCCAAGTGTATCCTCCCCTGCTAATTTAAACCAGTTTATTAGACATACATCCAATACACTATTATTTTGGGATTTCTACACATACATATAACAAAGTATTGCACATACAGCAAATACTCAAGCATGCAATGACGTATGGCCTCTTACCAATACTCAGCATACAATACTGCTGCATACTGCAGCATACAATATCGAATGCAATATCACTGTGGTCTCAACTTGTCTGAATGGCTGACTCAGCCTATATTCACTTAACTCTATTTTTACATAAAAACAAAAATAGAAGCTGTCTGAATGAACCCACTAATTTGTGTCCCTTCGTGGTCGCCACTGGTATTTAGGATATATTTATCTGCATAAATATGGAAATTATATCCCCATATTAATGCATATAGATATTGAATTGAAGAAGGTTCATGCACAAATAATAGCTAGTCACTCAAACAGTTTAATTAAGAAAACAAGGCAAGACAAAGTGCACAGCAATATTGTCAGATATTTAAACACATAGGAACTTCAATGTAAAGTAAAGAAAATAGAACTGTGTGCATTTGTCAGAGACATTCTGACAATACAATAGGGGAAAATTTCCAAAACATTAGCACACAGGGAAAAATAAATAAGGTAATACAGATTTAATACTTTCTTAACTTTCTTTTCTGAACCCATTTAACTTTTATTGTCAAGGAGCATTGAATCTATATTTTTAACCAAAAATTAAATGTCTGCCTTTTAAAACGAACAACAAAAATTTCTGGGAAAGAATGACCTTCCCTTTAAATAGTCCTTTCCTAAAGGCAGTTTCTCTAAAAGACTAGTTATTTGTATGTTAATGAATCAGACCCAAAAGGCAAAAAGAAAACAAGAATGCAGCTACCAAAAGTTTTTGAATTGTTTTCCAACCTGATTGCAAGTATACAATTGGAGGCTTCTCCTTAAAACACACCAAAAATTAAAATGAAATAAAATATTATTATTTAAATAATATTAATTGATATTAATCAACAGTATTTTTATAATACCAACATAATATACAGCGCTGCGCATTAAGTAGCACTGTACATAAAATAGGGCAAAGCCAAGTACTGTGTGTTTTAGGGTCCTCTAGTTTTACCTGTCCGGGTCATACCGAGATTCCATCGTTGATCAGTATTTTTCCTAAAATACAAAACTTCCAAGTTCATTAATAACATTGCACTCTCTGTGGGAGGTTCCCAATAGCTTGGTCACTTATTCCTGACCCTCTACCATTCAAAGTTCCCCTGTACTCTCTTTTAAAAGCTCTGAACTCTTCTAAGAAACTATTTAGTTGAGTTTTCATCTGGTCATTCTCAGCCTGTAAAGACTTGTTGTGTGCCTTTGAATTTTTGAGAGAGACCCCTTGCTTGTGCTTATGAGGATGGGTCCCCCAACGTGGTGAATACATCTCAGTATCCCATCTGTATGTTTTAAATGGACCTTTGTTTATCCTCTTTTCAGTACCAAGGGACAAACAAAATCTGGCAATATGGCCGAATAGTCCACAAGCATAGCATCTTATCTTGTGAAAGGCATTAACACATTTACTTACCCCTGACACAGGTTTAGGTGGAGGACCTGGAGTTTTCAGGACCTTTGATGACTGCTTACAATACAAAGGACCTTCCCTACAAACACTGGATGAGGTCACTGTCCTACCATACAAACAAGGCACACCAGTTTCATTTGCATGTGGGGGTTGTACAACTCTCTCTTTAATCTGGTGCTGTTTGTATGACTGGATGGCCTGCAACAATCTATGTAGTATGCCTCTTATTTCCTCATAAGTTTGTTTCCTGGAATTTATTTGGTGTTCACATTTTTCACGAGTTACAGGATGGGCATTCTGGATGAGAAGACTCTTATATTCTACATCTTCTCGGGTGGCCTTAGAGTTATTAGTATCATAGGCTGCCCATAATCTATTGGCATACACCAGAGGGTTCTCTTCATTCTGTTGTTTAATGTGGTATACTACCAATAATCCTGTGGCTGTGGGGTTAATCGCTTTTTGCAACTCCTCTACAGTTTGCCCATAACTCCCTTTGCCCTCCTTAAAGAGATCTGGCAAAGCATTCCAGGTGTGGGGATCAATGGTTAAATGCAATACCTTCAACTGGTCACTAGGATTCCTAACTTCCAAAAGTGCACACCTGTTGTACATTCATGGCATGTGATGTAATATGCTCCTGTGCTTTAATTTTTCCAATGACCTCTGCCACCCTCATGAGTGTTTTTAAAGGCTGAGTAGGGTACTCCCTAGAATTCACTTCTTTCCCATCTGCATTTCTTTCTGTGGCTAAGCGATCTTGATCCTCCCTAGGATCCTAGTCTATCACCAGCATGCCATCTCTATTTTCCTGTTGGCCTGCGATTTCTCCTATGGCAACAGGAAAAGGAGCACTTGGATCAAGGGATTCATCTTCCCCTAATTCATATGCGCACGTTGAGGCTAAGGCTACTTGTGCTCTAATTAATTCACCTTGAGCATATCTATAATTTTTAACTTGCTCTTCATGAGAATATTTGATCATCTCATTTAAGGTGGAAGTGGTATTTAACTCATGAAGTAAATCTTGGTTGGCTGTTTCCATTTTTATTATTTTCTCTCTAAAACTCTGTACCAGGTCTGCTAATGTATCAATTCTGGCACTCATGGCTATGCAGGCTTCATACATACCTGCCATTGCTAGGCTTTTTAACTTTTTATTCTTTTTACAGGTTTTATTTTGCTGGTCAAATAGTTCCTGCACATATGCCCATGGAGACTCTTTAAATTTCGCATTTGAAGCAAAATTCATGCTTTCATGCTTAAGAGTATAAGCTGACACAAACCTTCCCAAACTGGATAAGGATGTCATTTCCAACAGGCCTGTACCTGGAATTTGCAAACTTAATATATTCTAAAACTTGTTAGATAACTAGTAACACATATTAAAGTATGAGGTGATCACTTAAATAAACTTTAAACCAAAACCCAAAAATGTAAATAAAAAAACCAAGAACGAAAAGAGAAATGCTAGATAAAGTTTTGCCACTCTAGGCTAACACCTTTTGAAGAACAAAGACCTGATAGAACAAAGGGTCCTGTTCACCATAAATAGTCAATACACAGACAACAGTCTGATAAGAACAAATGGTCAGCTTTCAGTAAAAAGTTAACAATGGGGGGTGATATCAGGATCACCCCTCTGCCTGCAGCCAAAAGGGATACAGCTACAATTATCCCAGCCTACACAGAGTAATAAAACTTAACAACTGCTGACCATGAAACAAAATCTTAAAATTCAATGGCTATCTGAACCGTGCTCAAATTAAATCAAATTAGAATGCTTTTGTCCCAAAACAAAAACCAAAATCTCACTCTATGTACTTTAGTCCAGACACCATCAATCTTAATAATAACTGTATTCACCAACTTATGTGAAAATTAACATCCACTTATCTTGTGTTTCACTGAAAACAGCACACAATAGTTCACAGATTCACAATCCAACTTCTTATAGCTTTGTAACAACAAACTTCAGTGAGGGATTCTTAAACAATACCTTATTCCTACTAACAACTTCAACAGTTCCTAATGAGAATATATCCCAGTTAATGATCCCAAGTGTATCCTCCCCTGCTAATTTAAACCAGTTTATTAGACATACATCCAATACACTATTATTTTGGGATTTCTACACATACATATAACAAAGTATTGCACATACAGCAAATACTCAAGCATGCAATGACGTATGGCCTCTTACCAATACTCAGCATACAATACTGCTGCATACTGCAGCATACAATATCGAATGCAATATCACTGTGGTCTCAACTTGTCTGAATGGCTGACTCAGCCTATATTCACTTAACTCTATTTTTACATAAAAACAAAAATAGAAGCTGTCTGAATGAACCCACTAATTTGTGTCCCTTCGTGGTCGCCACTGGTATTTAGGATATATTTATCTGCATAAATATGGAAATTATATCCCCATATTAATGCATATAGATATTGAATTGAAGAAGGTTCATGCACAAATAATAGCTAGTCACTCAAACAGTTTAATTAAGAAAACAAGGCAAGACAAAGTGCACAGCAATATTGTCAGATATTTAAACACATAGGAACTTCAATCAATGTGACATATATATCACATGCACATAAAGTTAATATTAGTAACCCCTACAATAACCCAGTAACTACTTAGTACAAAATACATCAAAACAATATAGAAATAATAGCATAAACATATACTGAGACATATACCAAACAATATAAGAATGCAATTCAGGAATGTGTTATAGCTACCTGTAAAGATGTTGATGGGTACCCCATGAGCCTGATTCCCTAAGAGCTCCCATCATTCCCTTTCCCCCTTGTTAACTTCCAGCTTCCATTTTTATATATTTTAAGTCCCATTAGGTAACATTGGGACTCTTGTATTGGTTAGTGGGTGTGTTCTGTACAATGACTATCAGTTGGCACACACCCTACTAGATTGGGATTGGTTAAGGTAATTTGATGGACCTCCCAACTACATTTGATATAAGACTCTCTTGCTGAAATCTAAATTTAAGGGTCAACCAAAGGTCCAGCTGGGTTATCAACCCAACCCATCTGTTTGATTATGCATCCATCTTCTGCTTGATGGATTCATTGCCCCTTGAGGGTCCTACTGGTAACCAGTTTGGTATGGGAACTAGATCTTGTGTACTGGCATGTTTTAATATTTGTTTTGTTTATTGTTCCTTGGTTGAGGTTTCTTGATGACCACTGATAAGACATCCCCTAGGTGATCCAGATGGCCAGTACAAATACAAACAGGTTTCAACATTCCTGCACCTATACACATACCTATGCATACATCTATATATATATATATATATATATATATATATATATATATATATATATATATATATATATATATATATATATATACCTCAATCTACATATACATATCTATTTGCATATTCATAAACAATCTTGAGGTGCAACAGCCTGTATGCTAAAAGTTCGGATGCTTGTTTTGAGAGGCTTAGGTCACGTATTACATCATTGAGCTCCTCCTGGGAGAACTGCTGGTTTGATGAAACACTTCCTTCATATTCACTTCCACTGCTAACTCCTGGATTACACTCCAAACCCTGTATATCTTCCATGTCGGACTGGTATGGGAACATCAGCACCATGCTGCACAGGTAGTCTTGCTGATTCCAAATCAGGGTACTCCCACTTGTTTTTCTTGTAAAGGATTGAAACCTTTTACATTTACAGCACGAAAATAACAATGATGATTTTTGGGCTTTCGCCATACCATAGGTACACCAAATTTCAAACTTTTCAGTTTTCCATTTTTCCACTGACGTAGCCACTCTACTCTAGTGTTGCATACCATATGGGGAGCCCAATACTTATCTTGGTCCCCCAGTTTAATACCAAAATATGCAAGATATGCTTGTTTCACAAATTCTGTAATGTTTCCTCTCTGTTTTTGCTGGGAATATTTACCACAAATGTAGCAAAATATATTAGGGTCATTTAAACAACTTCTTCTTGAAGAACTCATATTTCTGTAAAAAAAAAAAGAAAATGTATGAATAAAAAGAAGGCAAATAAAGTTTCATTAAAATAATGCTACATGCCTCTGGCATTTTCGTGAACATTTCCTTGAAGTTCCAATGGGTCCGCGAAATTTCGGCAACGTTTCGCGAAACCATTGAATCCATTTATAAATGCAGCAGCAGTATTCCTCCTCTCAGAGTGAGTCATGAGGCTTGTGTTTATGAATGAAGGAAATCAGAGGATTTTTCCCACGCTGCATTCATTCATGAGCAGCCAGAGAGACTCACACTAAGAAACTCTACCCAGGAACAGCCCTGCTGACAGCCCTGCTCCCCTGACTGCTGTTGCCCCCCTGTAGTATGTGGTCCTGGATAGAGTTTCTCTATCCAGGAACAAAGGATTCCTGTGTTCTTGGATAGAGAAACTCTATCCAAGAACACATACAATTAGTAAAGAGCTGCAAGAGCAATCAGGGGAGCGGAGCTGACAGACGGAGCGGAGCTGATTGGTCTTGCAGGTCCCAAAAATTTGGTCTCGCCGGACGAATTTACAAAGGCCGTTCTTGCCTACATGTTTGGTAAGTGAGAATGGCCCAATTCACTGCGTGACTGAATTTAATAAATTAGCTCGCTCATCCCTAAATATGATGTGTTAAAATGTGTTGTTACAATCGTCTATTCCGATCCTGTATCACAAAAACTAGAGCCTATTCAATGGAACTGATGTAATTTCCGAATTCAGCAGACCTGAAATACACTAAATATATTGAAAAATCCTTGGCAAATGAATAAAAAAAATTTTTGTTGAGCTGTGTAATTGGTTAGGGTGCTTTGAGGATTGCCTGTGGCTTAATGTTGAATATTTACTGTGCTTACCAAAGACAAATGTGTTTTGCTATTTAGCAGCCACCACCCGAATAAGCATATATAATCAATGGTGTACTTGACAGTATGAAAAGAAAGGTTCACTTTAATAGTCGGATGTAGGTTAAACATTGAGGTTTTATTATTATTAAACAAGCTGGCCAAAAATTTTCATATAGTGCCCGAAAGTGTTACAGCCTACTTTTTGCTTCCAGGACAGGAACTATGTCTATTTATTCATTAATTTTTTTTCTCTACTTCATGATGCCTGTTGACAAGTAATTTTTCTTTTTTTACGCTCTTTTTTGTGGTGGGAGCCACTGTGCGCTCTATTTCCCCCAAATGGTGCATCCGGTTGGGTGTGGCTCACCTTTTTTCCCATCATTATAGTACTGTTTAAATGTTTTGATGTTATGCTATCAGTATTGCCACTTTGTGGCGGGGTTTTTGCCTTGCCTCTCTACTACTCTTTTCTTTATTTCTCAGGACCCCTTCTCTCGTCCCAACTCTCTCACCATCATTTCTATTCCTATGGAGACCAGTCCTGTATCTGTCAACTGCTTTTGTGTCCTATGCGATTAAGAGTTCCATTGTACTATATGCGATGCTGATAAATGTTATGAGCTTGAATGTACTAGGCTTGAACTCCCCACATAAGCGTACCAAAGCCTTCTGGTATTTCCGTTCTAAACTTGTTGATATTACTTGTCTCCAAGAGACCCATTTCTCACTTAGCTCATGCCCAAAGTATTTCAGCAGTTCTTTTTCGCAGGTATTTGTCACAAATGGACCTACAAAAACAAAGGGAGTACTAATAGGCTTTCGGAAGTCAATACCTTTTACATGTGCTTTAGAAATTAAAGACCCAGACGGGAGCTATCCTATTTTGGTAGGCCAATTGGGAGATACCCCAGTCACAATTGCAACATACTACGATCCTAGCTCTAAACAGTTGACATTTTTCACTCATTTGATTATGCTGGTCAGGCAACATCAAAAAGGTACGTTGTTAATATCTGGATACTCTAACTTGATAAACCCATCCATCTTTGGATAGACATCATGTGGGACAACCCCCATTTGATCAGAGTACGGTATCTGCACCCACCCTTTTTGCTAAATTAAATATAATCTGGTGGATAATGGGAGAGAACTGCATCCTCGCAAATGCAACTACACATTTTATTACCATCCTCACAATACGTGGTCTAGAATTGACCACATATTGATCTCCACCAATTTCTTTCCTCAGCTATATCTTGCGATATCCTTCGTATCCCTTGGTCGGATCATGATGCGGGTATGTTGTCTGTGTCCTCTCTATATCAGCGGCCAAGGGAATTTAGGTGGGTTCTTAATGAGTCAATACTGAGTGACCCTGACGCGACCCTGGAGATTGGTAATGTACTGAGAGAAAGTAAAATTTTTCTTGCTAAATGACACTAGTGATGTTTTTATGGGTACATTGTGAAACGCCTACAAAGCGGTCCTGCGGGGCCACTTCATACAATTGGCCACTCATAAGAGGTGGAAAAGACAAGCCTAGATTACACAATTGGAGACAACTGCTCCGAATCTGTCAGCTCAATAAAAATCTTCACCCACTATTTCCCTGCGGAAACAATTGGATAAAGCTAGATAGGAGTGGACATTTGTCTTACTGATCGGGCGCACAAGCAGATTAGATAGACTCGTAATAAATATTACACTTAAGGTAACAAGCCAGATTCTATGCTAGCCAAGCATTTAACCAAGATCTGACTTTAGAGACATTAGGCCTTACCGTTTACACATACCCAATTTTGTATAGTCACCCTATTAAAATTCTGTCAGAATTTCACACGCACCTTCGTAAGTTATATGAGACCAAGGCCTCTATTACTTCGAAGAACTGCATGCTAAGCTGATGGGTGTTCACCTTCCATGGCTGTCTGAATCCCTACATTCTTCATTGGAAGCCCCTAGTATGCAAATGGAAGTTCAGCAGGCCAAAAAAAACACTCAAACCACACAAGAGACTGGGGCCTGACAGATTCTTATCTTTATACTACAAAATTTCTAATCTGCTTGTTCCTTGACTAGTGAAATTTTTTAACCAACTTTTACAGGGGGAGACCTTCGGTCCGGATACTCTTTTGGCGAATATTTGCATGTTACTCAAGCCTAATTTGGATCACAGTATTTGGTCAAACTATAGACCGAATTCACTTTCAAATTTGGATGTGCAATTACTAGCAAAAATTTTGGCTTCATGCCTCAATGCGGAAATTGGAAGTCTGATAGGAGGTGAACAGGTTGGATTTATACCTCATAGGCACACAGGAGATAACATCAGTAGACTACTTCACTTGATACACTTGGCTAAACAGAGAAGTGTACCGGCTATGCTGTTGTCTTTTGACATTCGCAAAGCCTTTGACACAGTTTCCTCGTCATATCTTTTCGCCCTCCTTGACATGTGGGGGTCCCAATTTTTTAAGCTGGGTTAAAGCCCTATATATGGGTCCAAGAGCTTCTGTTATATACGCAGGTTTTTGTTCAGCATATTTTCCTATAGCCCAGGGTACGCGTCAGGGTTGCCCATTGTCGCCATTACTCTTTGCACTGGCGATTGAGCCGCTGGCATTGATGATCAAGTCAAATCCAGATGTCTTGGGATTGGAAGTTGGTGGATATCATAACAAATTATGTCTCTTTGCTGACGATGTGGTCCTTTTTCTTATGAACCCTATCTAATCTAGCCAACTATTTTTTCTTCAATTTCGGGTCTGTCTGTGAATTATTCGAAATCTAGTGCACCTAATGCTTACCTTGCCTGAGAAACACAAAGTGACTTACAGGCGAATTTTTACATATAAATAGGAATCATTTAAACTGCCTTATTTGGGTATATATCTTACGACTTTATACGGCACAATGTATTCTGCCAAACATGCTTCTATCTTTGGAACCACTAGGGCTACACTGGAGTCTTGGAAGAGGTATCATATCTCTTGGTTGGGTAGAATTGCCGCTCTGAAGATGACGGCTCTTCCTAGACTCCAGTACTTATTTTGGGTTCTCCCAGTAATGATATCATTGCATTTAATTTGCTTACTACAGAGAGTGTTTTCAGATTTTGTGTGGCGGAGTCTAGACCTAGGGTAGCAAAACGGATTATGCACAAACCTAAAGCCTATGGAGGCTTGGCATTGCCTAATATCCTGTAATATTATAGGGCAGCTCAGCTGGCTCCATTGGCTGCATACCATGCTAGGGCACACAAATCTTTATGGGTTGACTTGGAAGCACAATTATTGTCCCCAATTGCACGGGATACTATACTTTGGATCCCTCCAACCTTCCAGAAGATGGTTGATAGCCCCATTACACAACACTCTTTGAAAGTATGGGATGATGTCAAATACTCTAGTGCTCTGATGTCACCACACACCCCGTTGACTACCATAGTGGGCAACCCCAGTTTTTACCCAGGTTTTGAGGTACCATCCCGTTTTTCTGAGTGGTTGGTTAGAGATATACGCAGGGCTAAAGATTTAATGATCGCTGCGTGAGTAATGTCCTTCCCATCCTTACAATCTAAGTTTGATGTCCCCCCTGTGTATTTTTCTATATACAGCAACGGCACTATGTTCAGTCCCTACTCAAAATACACATGTAACCCCTTGTCACACACAACTTTTGAAGGGAAATGTGACAAGGACCCCTTGGGTAAAGGAATTATCTCTCTAATTTATAATTCTTTACTCTCAGTAGAATTGTCAGATAAACCATGTAACCATGTGTATGCAACCAGGTGGGAAGAGGATATTGGCAGAACATTGGATGACACACAATGGGCACAGATCTGGGACACAGTGGCACACAGTGTCGTTTACGCTGGCTTCCACGAAGCTAATTACAAATTGCTCATTCAATGGTACTTGGTCCCAGTTAGATTGGCGAAATTTAATCAAACAATGTCCTAGTGAATTGATTGCTGATTTTATATCTATAAAAGTTTTACTTTTAACCCTAAATTTTTGTTTTTAAAAATGATGTTCTTTCTAGTAGGTGAGTCTTTTATAAAACTATAACTATCAGTGTATGTAAAGCATCTCTATAGAGACAACAGCTCTCTCTGGTGTATACAGATGTCAATACTCACACTTCCCCTATTGCTATAACTGAAGAACATTGTGTAAATGAATATTTACACTTGTGATAACCTGTAAAAAAAAGTTTAGTTGCACAAGCACACACACATTTATTAAAATGATTTAACATTAAAGCCTCATCCAATTTTTTTACACATATTTTAACCCTTTCAAGGAATGAGTAGGGGTTTTATGTACCCCTGTACTCAATCCCTGACAAGGTTAAAAGTAAAACTATTTTAAACGCATATGTAAATTTGCAGCAAAGCGCGGCCAATTTTTTTAAATTCAAACTTTAAAATGCTTGTAAAAGTGCATAAAATGCATATAAACCTGGTAGGAATGTTTATATGCGTTTTTAAAACTGTCCGTGTAGACCCAGTCTAAGAATACCAATATGGACTGACAAGCATGCAGGTACAGATGTTTTATTTGTCTGTTTCTTTATATCAAGCATTCACTGCACATGAATCTTTCAAATGCAATAATAAACAACCTAGAAAATATTCACTTTTATAGAAATACCACTTCGGATTTGATGTATGCTGAGCTGGATTGATAAATGTGGTGTACCTTCATTATTCTGTTTACTTTAACTTTAATAACAACTACATGAATTGTAAACTAAACTAAATCAATATTGTTACACTATGATTTTTGTCTTTTTCTAGTAGTAGTTCTTTTCTAGTAGGTGAGTCTTTTATGAAACTATACCTATCAGTGTATGTAAAGCATCTCTATAGAGACAACAGCTCTCTCTGGTGTATACAGATGTCAGTACTCACACTTCCCTATTGCTATAACTGAAGAACATTGTGTAAATGAATACTGACACTTGTGTGCACTAAAGAGATCTATGGTATCTGTAAAACGTTTGCATAGCCTATTGGAAGCACTAAGCAACAAGGTACCCAAGCAGCCTCAGATACGAAGGTAAACCAAATTGGTATGAGACCTAAAACTCTATGTGGAGTGAAATATTTACTAACATAAATGTAAAAAAATACACAAGGAAAGTAAAACAGACAATGTTTGATAACAAACAGAGATCTGCAAATCAATGTATTTGAAAATGGAAAAAATCATGTCAAACAGATTTGAGGGTGTAAAAGTTGCCTAAATTACTAGGTGAGATAATCCACCACCCCTGGTATTAGTTTTATCCTACTACTGTAGCCTATTCATGGGCTTCTGCCATTCTCACACCAATAGACTTTCTTACAAATTAAATTGTGAGATTATGTGATGATTTAACAACAACATTGATGTTACTTTAGTTCCCAGTAAAGAAGTAAATTACTTTTATTGTGTTATTTGTATTATGTTTTACAAGGGTTATTTACGGGGCTATAAACAAAAAATTAATTTTACTTGATCCCTAACCAACGTCCATAAGTCCTCTGTTACGGGTTGCCTCCCCCTGGCAGGTTACACAGGATTTCCTGAGGTGCGGAATCTAAGTGACCAGCACACCCCTCAAGGATTGATGGGCCGGTGACCCTAGTGGCCACCAGATTGCTTTGCTATAGGGAGGTCACCAGATTGCGTGACATAGATCAGATTACTTAAGTGTAAGAATGGCTATCAGGCTCCACTAGTGCCAAGCACCTACCTTCTGAGCTAGTTCCTGCACACCTGTTGCTTGATTCAGTGTTCCCTTGTTGCCCAGTCTGTTGTTTCAGTCTGTTCCGTTGTGCTGTCCCAGTGTTCCTCTCTGTCTGTGGTTATCCCTGGGTCACATGTGCCTCCTGTTGCTTCCAGTGTCTCCTGTGTTTCCTTTGTCACTAGCATTTATTTCCTGGATCCCTGGTATTTGACCCCTGGCATGTGATCTGAGCTCACTTGCTTGCTGCCTGCCCTGACCCTGGCCTTTCTTGACAATTCTATTGTATCTTCCTGCCCACCCTGGTGTGCCCAAGGACTGCAACCTAGCAGTAATCAGCAGCGCAACATTCTCACCACTAGAGGCTCTGTAGAAAACTTGGTTGCCGCTTAGACTCTGCGACTTGGCCCTTCTTAGGGCTCACACCACCTTTGTGCAAGCTGTAGCTCCCCCCTAGTGGCCTGTCTCCCCTAGCATGACACCTGGAACTGGAGAGGTTTTAAAAGGCCCAGCAGCCAATGGCAGGATAGGATTAAACAATCTGCTCATTGGCTGTAGCACCCACTTCAGAAATATTTTCAGCTGTGCATAGCCTAGTTTACTAAGCAAGTTTTTTTGCAGGGGATGCCAAAAATGGTGGAAAATTCATGGCTACAGGGATGTAGGTGATGCTGCAGCTCACTGAGCACATGATCGGTTGGGGGAGTGGTAACATTCTCACATGGAAGCATGATGGTTAACTGGTGAAGGACTTCTGTATAATTTGCCTACTGCAAACTGTTGGATGAGTAGATTTTAACAATGTTATGTTATTTCATCTCAATCTAGTAATATTTTCCAAGGGGATCTGAGATCTGAAGAGTGTTTACATTATGCCATCTTTGCAACCATTGTTCACTTCCAGGTCTTGGTGCTGTCCACTTTTGAATCCATAACCCAGGTTTTTGGCTCTGTGGAGTAATGTAGATTTTGAAACAAAATAGAATTAGTGGAGAGGGGAAGACACTACACACAATGCTTATTAATGGAAATCAGAGACTTGGCAATTTAAACACACAGAAATAAACTAATTTTATATATTCCAAATAAATAATTTTATTCCTGCTTTCTCTTTTTTTAAATCACTGGTTTTGCCAGGCTTAGGAGTTTTATTGTACGCTTGAATCACCATTTGTGGTGTGGCAGGTCGCTAATTGGGCTGCTATTGTCTTGGGGCCGCTCCCCCCCCCCTTTCCCCATCCTGGTAATTATGGTTGCCCAAGGCTTGCGTGAAGTTTTGGGGGTTGTGTGGGAGGGGTGAAGTGGTACATGGTTGTTTTTCTTATATTTCAGTTTCTGATTGATCAAGAGTAATTACTATGTAATTGTTGGTTCATGCCATAGGCACATATAGTTTGTTTACCCTAGTGGGTGTCTGGTTTCCTGTGTTTCTGTTTCTATTTTAATAGGTTGTGCCTCTGAGGGTGCTGGTTGGGGTGGGTTCTTTTTTTATGTGTTTCTCCTCATCTGCAGGGAGGAGGGTCATGGTCCCACGGGGGTCCTCACTCACCATTTTTTTTGGGGGGGCCTGGGGGAGTGTTTCCTTTGAAGGGACCAGTGGGCAAGAAGGAAGATCCCTCCAACTTTGTTCTGTTCTTAAAAAAAAAAATGTTGTATTCCCTGTCTTTGTTCCCTCTTTGTGCCTATTCTTGTCCTCTTTTCCCTTTTGTCCCCACCTATGTCCTAGGGGGCAGGGTCACTGGTGCTGCTGGTCAGCACTAAATCTGGGTTCTGTGCAGAGTGCAGATTGGGGTTCAGGCACATACCTCCTCCTTGTTTAATAATTCTTCTCTCAAACTCCTAAAATCTAATACCAAACACCCCCTGATGCTGCAGGAACCTATTTGGCAGAAGGCAGACATAGCTTTCCTCCAAGAAACCTATTTGGATAATACTGGTATTTTTCTTTTTGTAAAGCACCGTTTTCCGTTGACGTTTATGGCCCCTACCAAAAGTTGGAAATCATCAGGGGGTAGCTATAATATTCAGGGCTGGTGTTTCTTTTGTCCTTTCCAGGTCGGTTATTGATCCCGAGGGCAGATTTATTATACTCCACAGTACACTAAACACAGTGGCAGTCACGCTTTGTATGTTTATTTAACCAATTGTTCCCAAATGACCTTCCAAGAATCAGTCCTCTCCCAATTAGCCTTGTTTTCAGGGGACTAAAACTTCCCCCATACACCCGAGAACAATCACTTGCCAGCGGATCCAAGTGCACAGCTGACGGCACGCTGTTCGGCACACTTTCATGAGCTGATGGATTATTATGGTTTATTGGATGTATGGCGAGCCCTACATCCAGCGGAGAGATCATACACTTTTTTCTTCAACCCACATTAGACTCACAAATCTGCTAGCCTTTAAGGCTACCATAGCTTTAGAGGTCAGATATCATGGTCAGATCATGCCCCTATATCATGTGCAGTGAAATTAGGCCACTTACCTACTCGTAAGTGCCACTGGCGCTTAAACAACTACTTATTGAACACTTTGTGAAGCACATAAGGCCGTGATACAAGGCCACTGTATTAAAGAAGCTTCTAGGCTTAAGAAGAATAGGGCGGGCCTATTCTGTGCCTTCTGTGGTTCATAAAGATCAAGTGGGTTTTATTGCCTGTCATCAGGCGGGCGATAATACCCGGAGGACAATTGATATAATTATAATATATTTTTTATTTTCAGATATTTTTTGGGGGTGAATTGCCCTAATTAAAATGTCCATTTTACCAAAATTGCTTTATCTTTTTTGATATCCTCCCACTGCATACACCAAGGTCAACACTAGGGCATATTCAAGCTGAGGTGATGAATTTTATATGGGGATTTATATGGGTTATAAACAACATTGCCTTCCTAAATCTGTTATGTGTCCCTTGAGGTCTAGAGGGGGCTTGGGGGTTCTGGGCATCCATAAATATGTTAAGCTTTGTCAACTGGCCTCTTCAACAACCCTGAGGGCATACAATAGGTGGACAGAGATTGAGAAGTTATGGATTGCCCTGGTACACCCCAACTCTTTGCTGTGGAGCTCTACCCATCATATACCTGACTTCTCTTTATTGAGCCTGATGCTCTTTACTAAACATGTCTGGAGGCAATGTAAGAACAATTATCATCTTACGATCTCCAAATCACTACTGATCTTGTTTCTTTATAGACCCCAAATTCCAGATACAACCATGGCGTTCTTAACTGATATTCTGTTTTGGCCATGAATCCAGCCCGGTAACTAGAGAGTTACGGTCATTTGCAGACTTGCAGAATAAATTTGACCTACCCTCCTCAGCCATTTTCAGCTACAGTTGACAATCGAAAATCCGGCCATCTATAATCTGGCTCCTTCAGTGTTCAGGCATGAATTTTGGATTGCATTTTCAATACAGGGACTGTAGTACATTGTTTGGCCATTTATGTTTTGATGGCTTTGTTCTGCAGAAACAGCTGTTAGGTCTTGCTTGCTACACTAAATACACATTCAGACGTTCCTGCTGCCTGCTCCCTGGAACTGTGCCAGATGTCTGCGTGTGCAGCAAGAAGAGAGCTGGCCTGTGTGTGGAGGTGGGTAAAATCTTCAAAAATCAACCATAAACCAAAGCATAACCAAGAATTGTATTTTCTTGCCACCTACTTATTTTGAATGGGTGTGTGCAGGGGGTCCCTCCCATAGGCGGTTAATCTATCAGATATTAATTACCAACCCAGCATCGCCATTTATTAAACATGCATACATGTATAAATGGTAATCCATTTTGGGGAGAGAGCTTTCTGAGGATCTGTGGCAGGTCATATGGAGTAGGGCTCATTAAAGCTGGTTTGTACCTTGTAGAAAGATAATTCTTATAAGATCCTTATGCATTGGTACTTTTTTTTTATTAAAAATATTTACTGGTTAGAGGTTAATGAGGCTTCTCTCCAGATTGATGGAGCAGCACGGTGGCTCAGGGGTTAGCACTCTGGCCTTTGCAGCGCTAGGTCCCAGGTTCGATCCCCAGCCAGGACATTATCTGCATGGAGTTTGCAGGTTCTCCCCGTGTCTGTGTGGGTTTCCTCCGGGTACTCCGGTTTCCTCCCGCATCCCAAAAACATGCAGTTAGGTTAATTGGCTTCTCCCTAACAATTGACCTTAGACTACATTAATCACATATGACTATGGTAGGGACATTAGATTGTGAGCTCCTTTGAGGGACAGTTAGTGACACAACTATGGACTATGTACAGCGCTGTGTAATATGATGGCGCTATATAAATACTGTATAATAATAATAATTGATGGAGACTCCAATCAGATTACACCCAGTGACCCACCTGCTGAACATGCCCAAACTCTCTAGACAAAAGAAAGCGCTTATGGCGCATATTCTTTTTGCAGCCTGATGCCTTTTAACAGTGCATTGGAAGTCCATTTGCCCACCAACTTTCTCAGAACTGAGAATACATGTTGGGGGCGTTCAGCTGATGGAACGGCCATCTGCAAGACTTTATAATCGCTTGGAGAACTTTAATGGTATCAAGCATTGGATCAAGCATTATCTGCGGGTACTATTTGAAGCTATTTACCTCTCTCCAAATAAAACAATAAAGGTTGGTCTGCATACAATGTAGGTACATAGCTTATTCACATATGGACACTGATAATTAAACTCTAGCCAGCCCCCATCCCCCCCCCCCCCCCCCCCCCCCCCCCAGTCCTACCTCAATAATATCTTATTTCTTATTCTTATTCTTTGTAGTGTTCAACTCTATTTCCTTATCACATATATCATATATTACATTAATGTCACTCAGAAGTGTACAATTTTACTTAATGGAGTACTGACAGGCGGTAGCAGCAACAGCAGGAGAAAAAGGTGGTGGTCCCTGGGATGGAGCATGGACCGCATTGGTAACTGGCATCTAGAGCTGGGTATAATGCATGGTCAATGACACCCAGAAGTGTGTAATACAATTTTTGTGAATAGATTACTGGGCAGGCGGCAGCAGCAACAGCAAGAGGAAGAGGAAGAGGCGGTGGGCCCTGAGACGGAGCATGGACAGCATTGGTAACTGGCATCTAGAGCTGGGTGTAGTGCTACATTAATGTCACCCAGAAGTGTAGAATTTTGGTGAATGGAGCAATGACAGGCGGCAGCAGCAACAGCAGGAGAAGAAGGCAGCGGGCCCTGGGACAGAGCGTGGACCGCATTGCTAACTGGTATCTAGAGCTGGGTATAGTGCATCGTCAGGGACACCCAGAAGTGTGTAATACAATTTTTGTGAATAGATTACTGGGCAGGCGGCAGCAGCAACAGCAGGAGAAGGAGGTGGTGGGCCCTGAGATGGAGCGTGGACGGCATTGGTAACTGGCATCTAGAGCTGGGTATAGTGCATCGTCAATGACACCCAGAACAGTGTAATACAATTTTTGTAAATGGAGTACTGGGCAGGCGCCAGCAGCAACAGCAAGAGGAAGAGGAGGTGGGCCCCAAGACAGAGCGTGGACAGCATTCGTAACTGGCACCTAGACCTGGGTGTAGTTTATCGTCAATGACACCCAGAAGTTTAAAATTTTAGTGAATTGAGTACTGACAGGCGGCAGCAGCAACATCAGGAGAAGGGGGCGGTGGGCCTTGAGACGGAGTGTGGACCGCGTTGGTAACTGGTATCTAGAGCTCGGTGTAGTGCATCATCAATTCCACCCATCAATGTATATTTTTGAGAGAAATACAGTAATTATTCTGCCTTTTTTGATAGGTAGCTAGAGGTATCAGAATTAAATATCTATTTTTTGGAGAGAAATATAGAAATGTTTATGCCTTTTATGATAGATAGCAAATGGTATCAGAATTAAATATCTGTATTTTTTTGAGAGAAATAGAGAACATTTTCTGCCTTTTTTGATAGATAGCAGGAGGTATAAGAAATAAATATCTGTATTTTTTTAAAAAGAAATACAGAAATTTTTCTGCCTTTTTTTGATAGATAGCAAGTGGGATCAGAATTAAATATCTGTATTTTTTTTAAAGAAATACGGAAATAGTCCTCCGTACAAAATTTTAGCCGCTTCTACAGCCTACAAATACATTTAAAAAGACATGTCAAGACTCCCACATTTCTGCACAACACTGTACAAGGCAAGAAAAAAATCAAGAAGGCTTTTTTATGTTGCTGGCAAAACCATTTTATGGGGTAGTCAAGGGAACATGGCAGATTTTTTACAGGCCTCCGAGTAGAGGCAAAGTGGGCCCCGAGGGGGTTCCTCTGGTCCAAAAATTAGCCGCCAGGTTTCACCACACCGTTACAAGCCATACACAGGCTTCAGAGTAGAGGCAGAGGGCCCTGAGGGTGGTCTTTCAGTCAAAAAATTAGCCATTTACACAGCTCTGTTACAAGTTATATAGGCCTCACAGTAGATAGAGGCAGAGGGCCCCAAGGGAGTTCCTCCGGTCCAAAAAATAGCCGGGTACACAGCTCCGTTACAAGTTTTATAGGCCTCAAAGTAGATTAATCGGTGCACTCTGCAGAGGGGGTGTTGAAGTCACTGCCGATCCAAGCCTTATTAATTTTAATAAAAGTTAGTTGGTGGATATTTTCTGCCGAGAGGTGAATGCGCTTGTCACTCACTACGCCCCAGCTGCACTGAACACTCTTTAAGATAACACAATTGCGGCTGGGCAGGCAAGGATCTGAATGGCATGTTCTGCCAGGTCCGGCCACTGCTCAAGCTAGGATGCCCAGTAGCCCATTGGGTCCTGGCTTTGCAGGTTGCAGATGTCCCATGTATAGCTCAGGTATTCCTGCACCATGACTGAGTAGCGCTACTGACTGTCATTCGCAACTGCTGCACGACTGGCGGCTTTCCTTAGCTCAAACAAAGCATGCATACTTTGGCTTAGACGACCTCTCCTGCTACTGCCACCCATGCCGCTTAAGGTAGTTGTTTGGCTGCCATGGCTGGTGGAACTGCCAAAGGGATCCCTGCTGCTGCTGGCATACAGAAAGGCTAAGCACAAGTCCCTTACAAGCACTTCTTGGTACTGCATGGTGCTGCATTTTAGGTCCCCTGTATTGGGGCAAGATAAGTTGTTCTATCTCAGGCTTACATGGATCAAGTAATGTAGCAATCCAATAGTCGTCAGTGTTTGTTTTTATGTGCTGTATACGCAGATCTTTGGCTATGCACTCCTGCATGAAGGCTGTCATGTGGCTCAAAGTTCCCACAGCTGAGGGAATTCTGAACCCAGACACCTGTGGGTCGATCAGCAGCACAGGGTCGTTCTCCTACTTTGCCCGGTCTTGCCATCCACAGAGCATGCCGCCTTGTGTTTGACTGGATGGATGTCATGTACCCTCCGTATCCTCCTCTGCCCATTCCTCCCCTTCTCCCATGCCTGCAATCTCCTCCTCATCCTCTTCCACGTCCTCCACTTCCTGGAGTTGCGGTACACTATGCCTAGTAGGAACGCATGTCCAAGATGATGTTGTAAATGTCATCTCTTCCTGCAGCATCCGCTATGTGTCGTGTCCAAGCTCCACAATCATCTGTTCCAGTAGGCATATGATGGGCAAGGTGTCACTGACACAGGCCTGATCCCGGCTGATCATCCTGGTCGCCTGTTCCAAAGGTGCCAATATAGTGCACAAGTCCTCAATTTGCAGCTACTCTGCAGGGCTGAGGTAAGGTAATGTAGGTAAGCATCTCAAATGAGCAGACTCTGCTACGTAATCCACCCCCGCTTCTTTTGTTCAGCCAGCAGAGGAAGATCTAGCAGCTTGAACTTCCTTCTGGGGCATAGGTCGACGCACAGAGCTCTGTGCTTTTCCCAGGTGTTCCGGCCAGGTTACCGGGTGGTGGCTTTCTAAATGTGTGCTCATGCAACTTGTTCCAAGTTTGTTTGGGTTTTTGCCTTGTTTCAACTGATTACCACGCAGTTTGCAGATGACCATAGTGTTGTCAACACTAAAAAATGTCCACATGGGCGAACATGGAACTGGGCCAAAAGGTGTTCTGGAGCTGATGCTCGTGGTGGCAGTTGGCGGTTGTTGAGGCACACCTGTGGTGACAGCTGCTGACGATGGACGAATATGAGTTGCCTGACTGGTACGTGAAAACTGCAGAGTGTTGGCAGCTTTTACCCTCTTCCTCCCTCTCCCCCTTTGAGGGCGCTCTGCAACCTCCTCCTCCTCTTCTTCCTCTTCCTCCTTTTCCTGCCTATGATGATCTCCTTGTTCACCCCATGTCGAATCAAGGACATCATCATCATTATTAGAAGAGACAGTTTCTCTATATGTGCCGACAGGAAGCAGCGGCCTTTTGGAGCCAGTTTGAAGTGGCTCGTCTGGCTTAGAGTGTTGGAGTTTAAAGTAAGAGGAGGGAAAGCCTGTGAACTGACTCTTCTCATCAGATGACTTAAACAACTGTGCGTCTTCAAAGAATGCTTCCAGCTCCGCCTCTCCAACCCCTTGATGGGACTCCTTTACGCACACATGAACATTCTGCTCTACACAAGACTTTTCAGCCAGAGGGGGAAGAAGTAGGAGGAACAGGTGTATCAGGGACTATAGTTTGGGACCCCTGTGAGGCCTGTGTCTGGGACTGGGAGGAAGAGGGGGTACAATCACTTGACCCAGGCTGGGTCATGTACTCTACTACCTGTTGTTCAAGGTGCGGTAATTATGGATACACACCACCACAAGCAGCTTCACACCCTGCAAAATACTTTGCAGCTAATATGATTCACAAAGTGTAAATTTTTACAGTAAGGAAATTTTTTTTTTTGGGGGGGGCGGATTTATCCAAAAAATGCAACTGCATTGTGTTGTATGCGGCACTTTCCTTCAGCGGTGACACTTGTAATATGCAGCACAGTATACAAATGTGACGTCTGTCACTGCGTCTCTCTTACTGTCTCCCTGGCTTTGGCTGCCTGTATGTAACACACTGACTGACTATCTATCTATGTGACTAACAGTGAAACACTCTACCTATCTGAGTGCAGTGAATTACAGGACTGAAGCAATACAGTACAATACAACTATCTATCTGACTAACAATGACACAGTATAACTATCTAACTACAGCACTTTTATTTTACTATGACACTGCCAGCAGCAGCAGAGAGGTTGTGTCTGCTAGCAGATCTCTGTCAGGAGTGGTAAATGCAGGCAAGCCCTGGTCTTATATAGGCCAATGGCTGCCTGTGTGGCCAATCAGCTGCCTGCCATCACAAAGATGGAGGAGAGGATCCCTGCTTTTATTGGAGGGCCCTAGGCATTATGGGGGAGGTCCCTAGGCACTGTGGGAGAGCCGAATTCGAGCCTCGAACCATGTGTTTTTTGGGTTGGGTCTACCCGAACTCGAACAGCCATATTCGGGTCGAAGATAAGGACGACCCGAATTTGAAAACCGAACCACAATTATTTGAAATGAAAGAATTAGATGCAGTTGAAGTGCAGACTTTCAGCTTTAATTCAGTAGGTTGAACAAAAAGAGTGCATGGAATTGTGAGGAACTGAAGCCTTTCTTTTTACACATCACGTCATTTCGGGGGCTCAAAAGTAATTAAACAATTGATTCAAGGGCTATTTCATGGGCTGGTGTGGGCAATTCCTTTGTTATATCATTATCAATTAAGCAGATAAATGTCCTGGAGTTGATTTGAGGGGGGGTGCTTGTATGTGGAAGATTTTGCTGTGAACAGACAACATGGGGTCAAAGGAGTTCTCCATGCAGGTGAAGCAAGCCATCCATAAGCTGCAAAAACAGAAAAAACCCACCCAAGAAATTGCTACAATATTAGGAGTGGCAAAATTTACAGTTTGGTACATCATGTGAAAGAAACAAAGCACTGGTGAACTCAGCAATGCCAAAAGACCTGGTTGTCCACAGAGGACAACAGTGGTGGATGATCGCAGAATCATTTCTATGGTGAAGAAAACCCCCTTCACAATAGCCAACCAAGTGAACAACGCTCTCCAGGAAGTAGGCGTATTGATATCCAAGTCTACCATAAAGAGAAGACTGCATGAAAGTAAATACAGAGGGTGCACTGCAAGGTGTAAGCCACTCATAAACCTTAAGAATGGAAAGGCTAGATTGCCAGTGGCACTGGGAGACTAGTGTTTATCGATGATGTGACACAGGACAGAAGCAGCCGAATGAATTCTGAGTTCATACTCTCTGCTCAAATCCAGCTAAATGCAGTCAAATTGATTTGGAGGCGTTTCATAATACAGATGGACAATGACCCAAAACATACAGCCAAAGCAAGCCAGGAATTCATTAAAGAAGTGCAATATTCTTGAAAGTCAGTCACTTGATCTGAACCCAACTGAGCATGCACTTCACTTGTTGAAGACTAAACTTCAGACAGAAAGGCCCACAAACAGCAACTGAAACCCATTGCAGTAAAGGCCTGGCAGAGCATTCAAAAGGAGGAAACCCAGCATCTGGTGATGTCCATGAGTTCAAGACTACAGGCTGTCATTGCCAGCAAAGGGTTTTCAACCAAGTATTAGAAATGAACATTTTGTTTTCAGCATTTGAATTTGTCCAAATACTTTTGAGCCCCTGGAATTAAGTGATTGTGTTAAAAAAAGGCCTTAGTTCCTCAGTTTTATGCAATCTTTTTGTTCAACCCACTGAACTATGAGTTGTTTCATTTAAAATTAATTGTGGTAATGTAAAGAACCAAAATTCAAAAAAAGTTGTCTCTGTCCAAATATTTATGGACCTAACTGTACATCTATGTGTGTGGAAAAACAGGAGGAGCACTAGCATAGCCCTACAAAATTACCTCCAGCTGGCTATTTGTGTGCAAGTTTTTGACAAAACAGTTAGAATCAGACTTCATGAGGTTGTGAGCCCGAGATCCTGTTGTGGGTTCTGTGCTTAAAGTGCAGAACTGTGCAACTCAATTTGCATGTGCTAGAGAACACTAGAATTGTCAGGTTCACCATTAGTATCCTGTTTTCTTCACAGATCAGAGACGGTTCATGCTGAACACATGTGACAAACATAAGAGTCTGGAGATTCCAATCAGAATGTAACGGCACCTGTAAGATCATCCAGCAGGACCAGTTTAGCAGTAAATCTAATACTTTTGTGGGACATATTTTTGGAGGTTCACACAGACCTCGACATGCTAGGTAATGGTACCCTCATGAGTACCCTTTGTTAGACCATCTGGTGCAGGACAATGTCCTGCTTTATGTGTCCAGAGTGTGTAAGCAGTTCCTGGAGGTGTCCGAGGAGGCTCTTCACTCCCATCATGTCTTTACCAAAAAAATATATATATATATATTGTTTACCTTACATAAAAGGGTTGTCTACCCTTTCATGTAAAGTAAACATTTTAGTGATATTTAGTGACATTTTAGCTTTAAGTGACTGCCACATTTTCCAGACCTGAATCTAATAGGAACCCTGCAGAACCTACTGATCCCAGTCTAGGAATAGATTCCCAGCATACTATCTGCCGTTTTATCAGAGGCATGCCCAGGCATTGCTGAGAATGCAAACAGGCAGGTAGAGCCATACACAGTACTGTGCCACATGTCTCTGAACACCTCAGGTTTGATCATTTTGTGATTTCAGGGTAATTTAATCCAGCCCAGCGAGTTAATGATTTTTATTTCCAATTTCAGCTTTTACTCAGATGATCTAATATGTGAATTCAGAGTTTCCTTGTATGAACAATGGTAGATTTGTCAGAGATTTGTCAAAAAAATTGGTACACTTTAATAACCATGTGTGGGTTAAACATTGCAAAAGAAATCCAATTTTCACAGTAAAGGTGTTAAAATTGGCCAGTCCTAAATGCTGTTCTCAACTCTATTTTTTTACATTTCCCAATGAGTTTTCTAGTTAGCCAATGAATATTGGAGTCCCAATGTTCTCCACTTAAATTCAGATGGTTGAGTAATTGGAGTATTGAAGCGCCTCTGCACATCACTAGAAGCTTAACGATCACTTGTTTACAAGAGCACTCAGAAGTTCTCTGCGTCAATGTGTTTATAATTCATTGCTTTCATGTTAAATGCTGTACATCAGATGCACAGTCCATGACAGAATGTATACTATAGATACAAATTGCAGTATGGGCTCTGGAAGAAGCAAGTTGGTTGAAGGTGCATTAAAAAGGACAATTACAATTCTGAAAATTTGTACCTATATTAAGAAAATTTAGATAATTAATAGGTAATCAAAAACAAGCAAGTATGTGCTCTTCTTCATTGACTGGAAATTAAGCTGTATGATCCTTTCAATAATATTTGGTCATATTTGTGATCTATATGTGAAAAGGAGAGTTGGCTGAGTACTTTGGCAGGCTTGTCTTTGAGTCGATTTAAAGTGTACCTAAACTCAACATTTTTACTTTACATAGAAGGGTAGACAATGTTGTTGTTTTTTTTAAGTGCAAAAAAAAGTGCAGCACTACCACTTTAAGACTTAATGGAAGCGCAGAGCCCCCTGGAATACCTACGTAACGCATCCTGAGAGCTCTGGCTGCTACTTCTGTGCATGCCCTGATCTTAGGAATGCGCAAAAGGGGCATTTATCCATGTAGGGGAAAGAGATTTTGATCCCACACTTGCGCAGTGAGATTGGCTCTCTTTTTTTCCCTTCACAGGGGCTACATCACTCGATCTTGCACCTGCGAAAATGCGAGATGTGAGTGACGAATTAAGAAGACCAAAGAAGACGACAAAAGTGAAGAATAAAGATGGCGGCGCCTGGCACTTCCTCTGTGCTGGGATGAAGAGGAATTCCAGGATGATGTGGGATCAGATCGTGGGAAGGACCAGAGCCATCAAGGGACCTATGTAGTTAAAGGTAAATGTAATATTTTTGTTTTTAGTTTAGTTCCGATTTAAGATGGCTACTCTTTTCTTATGTAGATGGGGTGATCAAAGTGAAAGTTAAATGGTATTGATTTTGTAGATACCTGTTTAGTTGGGCACTAGATTAAGCTTAGTTATAAATTATTCTGCGGCCAGAGGTTGGTGTCTCCTGGGAGTCTTTTGGAAGAGTTTTCAATCCCTGTGAATTTTTTTTCACTCTAAATTTGAAATTTTACAAATGAACAATAGTTTTAAGGTTCATAAACATGGGTTGTTTTCTTCCTTAAAGGTTTTATTGTAAACACAAAAACAGCTTAAAGCAGCCTTATGCAACCCTTATGCAAAATGACTAATAGAAGATTCTTTTTATGAAAATGTTGATTGGATATATATTAGTCTGTTCTTTCATAAATATCTAAAGGCAATATGATGAAATTGGAAAAAGCAGAAAAGCAAAAACTAAACTCCTCAAATAGCTCAGGAGAACATATTTTGACATGACGTGATTATGAATATGTCTGCAGGCTCACAAAATGCATCTTGTTACACGGATACCGGGAAAATCTCAAATGTCTTGGTAGTTTTCTATTGATGAACCTCTTAATTCGCCATATTGATCTTTTTTTCTTTCTAGTGATTTTCTGACATGATTGCTATCCCTGTGTTTAAACTAAACCTCTTTGATTTTGTTACTCAATAATCTTCCTCTGTATCCTATTGCACCAGTTCACTTGGTCCCCTTCCTTATATTTTTAGTTTACCTTTGTACTTACTTTGTAAAACTTTAATGAAAAAAAAGATTTAAAACAAAAAGCATCAAGTAACACACAAAGAAGCAAGACTTCTACTCACTAAATCTCTTTTGTAGACAAACAGTTGCTATTTTTTTAATCTCTTTGTTCTGCCACTGTTGCTTGTTTTTTGTAGTTGTTTTTTCTTTCCTCTGAACAAATAATTTCACTTCCTTTTCCATTTTTTGCTTACTGTCTATCCCTCTGCACTGCAGAGGAATGGGCAATGCATGGCCATGGGTTTTCACCATGCAGCTATTCCTCCAGTGTCCAATCACAGATGAGATGGTTGAAAGGTAGCTGATGTTTCAACCAATAATTATTTTAAATATTAGAAATGTTTGCCTGGTATTAATCAAAGTAGTTCAGGCTTCTGAAAGGGGGCTGTTTGCCAACCCTGAGAATTAGGTACATAGAACAACAAAGAAAAAGAAGTTTTTTTGGCAAATGCTTAGCTGTATTGAAAAATTTGTATACCATAATACAAACAATGTTGATCGGACAAATTTTTAAATATCTGCAAAGTAACACGTTCAGATATTTAACAAGAGGGCCCTGATTGGGCACTAGACAATCGAGTACTGTCAGGAATATAAAAGTATATAATTAAATCGTGCCGTATACGTATGTCAATAATATTGACATACACATACGTAATTTTAAAAATTTGTCTGATCAACATTGTTTGTAATATGTTATACAGGTTTTTCAATACAACTAAGCATTTGCCAAAAAAAACCTTCTTTTTCTTTGTTGTTTGATGTTTCAACCATCCAAATAGTTGTGTTACATAGTTAGTCAGGTTGAAAAAAAGACATAAGTTCATGATATTCAACCACTAGGGAAATAAACATATCCCAGATAAAAAAAAATCCTTATAGACATACTGGTGGTATTGCGACCATTACTAGCTTATTTGGACTAAGCATCCTTGATAAACTACACTTTAAAGAAAATATATATATGATATAAAATATATATGTGATATAAAAGTTGTATATTTTCAGCTGCTCCTTATGACCCCATGACCAGCTCTTATGACCTGTCAGGGCATAATGCTTTCTCCTTATGAGGTCACTCCAACCCAACAAGTATGGAAAGAAAGACACAAGATATTGACACAAAGGGTGACCTCATAGAGAGCTCTCCAGTGGTAGCATCAGAAAGCTGTGCTTACTCCTGCTACAAAGCCGTAAGGGAAGCAGCTGCAAAGTCAATTGCTAAGCACATTTGTTAAAACGGGCACATATTGCAGATCTCTTGGGGACAGTTCCTAGGGAAAGCAGTGGCCTGTACTTGTGGGATAGTGCTACTAGATGGATAAGGACTATTCATCTTTTCAGCATTTGCATACTTCCCTTTGTTTAGCAAATGTGCCCTGTACAGCCCCTGTTCAATATATGTAGCTCTATAATGACTGAACAGAATGGTATATGGGTGTTAGGAGGATATTTTAGAAAAGGGAGTAAATGAAGTATGGACAACTGAGTATAATTAAAGAATTACGCAATAGTTTTATACACTGAACTACATAATGAAAGCAGATAAAAAGCTGACCTCTTAGATGTATTTAACATGTCATAAGGATGATTTTATAAAATGTGTAGTGGGCTGCATGAAAATAATATTATTTTTAGATTAATAAACAAAAGTATTTTACATTGCATTGGTGTTTAAAGCCAGGAATTTCATACAAAACTCTGATTTAATATATTTCAGCAACCAGTTTTCCAAAACTGTCTATATTAATACATCTCTTAGTACATAACTGAAAAGGTGATTTTTTTTTTTCAATTTCTAGACCTAGGCTACACTATTAATTCTGGACTAATTATCTGACTAATAAATAGACCTGAGACCTTTCTCAAAATGATCTCTTTAGAAACATTTTGAACGTGTGATGCTAGAAGAAGAATTAGTACTTTGAATCAATCTTCTATGACACAAAGCAGTTAGACAGTAATAGGAGTGCACAATACGTTCTTCTGTTGCATGAAATTGTACCTCCTCACTACAATTCCTAGGCTGTAGAAGTAAAAAAAGTAAAATTGTCCTGGATTAAATTTTTTATAGCTACTGGAAGAAAATGAATGTATTATTGAAATCTAATCAGTATATTATGAGAAGAAAAGAATGTATACCACAGGGGTAACTCATTCATCATATGCAATAGTCAATGCATGGTGTATTCCATTAAGTTATTCTTAGAAGAATGTGGCAGCAAACCACATAATCTAACCCCTAAGATCTTCAACAGTCTCACATGCTGCTCTTGAAATATAGCAGACTAGAACAAATACAATACTTAGCTAAACATGGGTGTTTTTGTACTATATTTCCTTTTAAAAATAATGCCAAAACTGCAGCAACATAATTGCCTGATCATTTGGAATACTTTCTGTTGGCATTGCAGGACTAATGCTGGTCAAAATATTTCCTTAACCTAATACTATCTACAAACACATTTTGTTAAAAACAAATTTATTTGAGTGTTTTTGGTTAAATGAATTGATTTAGCTTTTACCTAATAATATTCCTTGGAAAATATTAGCCTAGTTCTTAAGTCTGTTACATACACCAGATGGAAAAACCGTCTGTCTTCACCCGAAAAATATGGCACAAACATCTAAATGATTACCTTGGTTGAGTCTAATGTTGGCTATACACATAATAATCAGATATTGAAATGCTTGTTTTAAAATTTTGATCAAATTTGCATTTTATTTTTCTCATTGCCACTACTTCTGGTCAAACCCACATGAAACCAATCAAAATAGTCTATTAATTTATTATTATCATTTTCTTTTTAAGGTATTTGTGCTGAGTGGAGAAAGAATATTTTTGTGAAACTGATTTTTAAAAAGGAATTTATATAGGCATATTTTTGAAAGATGTTTATTTAAATTTGTTACATATTCCTGGTGTAATACATATAAATATGTGCACAAGAGTAAAAGCAAATCAGTGCAAAAGGAGGGGGGAGGTATAAGACCATTTATTTTTATTTTTTTGCTCCTTTGAGTTATTTAGCTAAACCAGCTAAAAAAAAAGCATTGCAATTAACCTAAGGACAAAAGTCTGATTACCCATCTGGGAGTCAAAAATAATTTTTTTCCTCCTATGAACCCTAAATTTACAGTATATTGCTCTTTTCTGGACAAAGCTGCTGAAAAATTATTGTTTGCTTTGTGTGTCTTGTGGGAATTAGTATGTACATCCTATTTGCTGATTTTCCCGTATTATGCTATAATTCAAGAAGTGGTATGTGTTTCTATGATCATTTTTATTTTTTTAATACCTAATATGAAAATCATTTAGTTAAAGATTGATATAGAAATATGTATATATATATACTGTTTGCCTCTCTACTGGCTTGGGTTGTGCCCCTCTTCCAGGCCTTCATTAGTTTTTCTCTCCTTGTATGGGCAGCAATACTGAGAAGCAGTAGCATGACAAACTTAAGGTTGTCCAACCCACCGTTAATATAGACTAAAAAATAAGCAAGATATTTAAATTCGTAAATCAAGCTTTTTTGTTTCCAATTTCTTTGGCAATTCTCATAAAATATTGTGTTTAATAAAGTATTGCCAAAGGAAAACCTTATTCCTAAAACTAAATTGTAAAAATGCTTTTGGTCCAGAAATCCACAGCAGCACTTCTCATATAAAGGTTAGTGCTATGCTTTCAGACATTCTATTAAAAGGAAAGTGTTATAAAGTAAGATTGCCTGGAAGTGTGGATGTTTTAATACAGTAACACAAATGCTGGACTCTGTGGTAAATTGAAGCCAGAAATAGTTCACCTACGTATATATAAGTGCATTCAAAGTGACCTTTGGGAGTCAAAATTTAATCTATGAAATAAAATATTTTTACAAACTTCACCATCCCAGTGCACTCGGAATTTAGAATGTTTCAGGACTGATAAAGTACTAAAATAAAGAGTTTTTGCTAAATAATAACATTGATTCAAGAAAACCCAAAGTTGTCAAGAAAATTGTTCTTTTTGTGAGGAAGTAAGTAAACTTCCCCCGCAGGATGATGAAAGGACAGTGTACACATGGATTTTTGAATCAGCCAGGAGACTGTAAGACCTTAACAATCAAGTGCAATTGCAGATATGTTTGACAATGTATAGACAAAGTACTGCTACTGTGATAGATTATATTATAGAAGCGATGATGTTGATAATGAATAAAGAATATGAGAAACAAAGGAAAGAGCCAGTAAGTCCATATAGTCATCAGCTGAATTTAAAGAAAGTTGCTGATGTTGATCACCCCTATCAATAGAAGTCTCCAAGAGAATTATGAAGACTCCCATGGAAGCCTTCGGCTTAGCAACAATACAGCTGGTGGATTGTTTACATCTTGAGCCAGGAAAAGGGGTAACAGAAGGAGTAGGACCCCATATCATACTGTGAGGGTATCACACTCAGGGCCCTGCAGTAGGTGGACATGGCCTTTTAACACTTACTACCTCATATGTGCCTTTGAAGACTGTGGTAGTAGCAGAACCTGGTACTGAT